>NC_089316.1:2126742-2329242 GCF_036669915.1 Pocillopora verrucosa | reverse complement strand
TAAAAGGAGCTGAATATATTTTTTATATATTTAAATAAATTTATAAATGTTATTATATATTAATTTTTTATGTTATATTATTGTAACATGACCCCACAATCCTCTGGCTTTAAATAATTATCGCGTTTAAATAAAGTTTTGTTATTATTATTATTATTATTATTATTATTATCACAGAAACTAAGCTTGGTAATTTTGACTTTTCGATACTGACCACCGATACCCACGTCAAATTCAGATGGTGCTCCTTCAGTTCCCATACCGCTGTCAGATGCTTCAGACATTAAACTTTTCGTCTCAAACCGTAGACTTTCCACGTACATTTTGGTAAAATTCCATTTATGTTCGTCAATACCCCATGGCTTTTCTCTAAGTCTTTCGTAACTGGCATTCTGAACTTAAAAAAACATGGAGAAACAAAATGTTTTCCCTAAAAATGTCATTTTAGAGTACAAATGTATTTAGGTGTTTAGAAACTTTTTGGATGTTTAACAGTTTACCGTGGGAGCAGGTTGAAGATGGAAAAACTTTAGGAAATAAACTATAGCGCTCCTCGCAAGCTTTCCGCGTGCGGTCGAGGTATAATCACGAGAATACAAGCTGTTCACAATCTCTTGGTATAATCTACTCTCGCTTCTATTAATTTAATCATCAAATTATCCGCGTACATGTACATATCTCATTTGATATATTACAAGGCTAGAATGTCTAAAAATATTGTCTCTGAAAAGCCTTTGTAAGGAAAGTCAGTAAAGCACAGATATTTGCGAGCATGTAAGGAATGAAATCTTGAAAGGCCTGATCTGTTTCAATTCGGTTATAAATAGTTTTAACGAATCTCAGTTTTTCTTTCGTTGAAGGAATTTGGTTGTGACACGAAAAAGTTTACCTGATACCCCCCCCTCTCACCAAGCTCCTTTGTATCCTTATGACCCCCCTCTCCTTGGTGGCAATAAAATGGCAGACAATTTCCTACAGTACCCCATCTTTTATATCCTGTTGGTAACGACTGATCCCCCATAAAAACCATGTGTTCCCCCCAGAAAATCCTCCACTAACTAAGGATAATCTTTCAAGTAAAATTCAGTCCATGTTAATCTCCAAAAATCAATGTTAATAGTACTTTTCACAATTATTTGCCAGTTATGGCATAAAATGGCGTTTTTCCTAGGTTTTTATCATACTCATACCTATGTATTTAGCAGTTAACCTGTATTAAGCGCCAACCCCGTCATTCCCTGTGACCGCTTAATATAGGTTTGACTGTATATATATCTTGTTTAGCTTAACTTGAGTGTTTGCATGATTTAATTACCTTCCTCTGCTGGAATTATTTCCGTGGCCATCCTTGTCCCAAAAAACTCACGTGAAAGTCTAGTCATTTGTTTCTCTTGACTCTCCGCTCTCTCCTTTAGGAGTTGGACATCATTCTCGAGTCTTTTCACTTTTACTTGCAATGTTTCATCCTCGTTCGGCGTTGTTGATATCACTGAATCAGAGTGTTCACATTTTCTTCCTGGCACCTTCGCAGGACCTAACAATAGACAATTTGCAGGCCACCGTGAGTTTCTTAGTTGTAGTTTCGAGGGTTAGCCCATCCCCTGCACGAAAAAATGGATTTACTCGGGTTTGCCAAGTGAGCAAATATGTAGCAAATTTAGTGATCTAAATTTGCACCGCATTTGCAAAACAATATATAAATATGCTGATTTGTGCTCTTTATTTACTTAATCCTTGCACATAGGGCAATTTTTTAATAACGACGTGAGTTTGCGAAAACTTTACCCTCTTTGCAAAAAATAGTAGTTTGCCTTGGAGTGCAAAACCAGGCAAATATGGTGCAAAACTTATTTTTCACTACTGTTTGAATACGTTTGCTCAAGGGATGCAAATGTTCATCTTTGCTTATAGTTTGCTCTAAATTGGTGTAAGAGTAAGAATTGATACCATTAAGCGCTACTTGTAAGTTCGTGTACAGTAGTGCATCTCAGAGTAAAAAAAAATCAAACTATTAGTATCTGCATGGATTGCACAATACAACTACTGTACACTTACTCATAACAGAAGCCTAAGTTAACCTAGAAATGGATAACTTGCTAAAATGGGTTCTTTTCAACATAGTAAGCGGTCAGATAACAAGCGATGCACTGTGAAAGTAGGGTGAGGTTTTTTTTTATAAAGATTTTGACTTTCTTTTTTTGTTCCCAAGAGCCATCGTAAACATTCCCATACAAACTCTTATAATTTGGCCATGACTCTTATTTCGCAAGATGATCATCACACAGCTGGAGCTCGGTTTGCCTGTACGTATTCTGATCAAAACTCACTAAATTTCAGTTGGTGAAGGACATAGTTGACTGTGAGTATTTGCGTTGCCTCTTATTTAGACATAATACAAAATCGAGTGCAAGAGACCAGAGAGATGTTATCTTTAATAATAAACGATGACATCGCTCGCATCCTAATTAAACGCATCTTCTAAGTGCTTAATATACAGGGCTCGTAATATCAGCAGCGACATCCAAAATAAATCAAATCAGTGAGGAGTCTACCACCAATATGGCCCTTTATCCTCACATTGGCGATTTAACAAAATAACCGATAACAATATTTAACAGATGGTTCCAGAGAATTAGCAGATCTAATGAATAATACTTAGAAACCGTTTTGTATCCAATAGATTGGTCAGTGGATCGAAGATTTGGCGCCTAAAATATTACAGTTTTTACTTTATTTTTTGGTATGATATTTCCTCTATATTAGAGCCGATAGAGATATTCGTTTACTTTTTAATCGGATTGTGACATTTTACCATTTACTATCCCTTCTCGCATAGCTAGAGAAACAAATCCTTCAATTGCATAGTTAACTTTCTCAAATGGAACAATTTGAGTCTCTACAGCTTCTATTCTTTCCTCCAGAGACTTGACTTGGTTCTTAAGTTGTGCTATTGTTATCAGAGAATTTTCAGCTGTACTGGGTGGGAGGGATAACACTGAGTCGGAGTGCCTACGAACACCTCGTTCCGGAGGTCGCTTCTGGTTACCTAATGGTGGTCAGAGAATCATTTTGATTATTTTTAGATCTACTGTAGTGTTCATACCTAACACACGCACACGCACACCCACGCACCCACCCGCACACGATAAGGGGAAGATGCAGGATTTAGTGAAGGGGAGTTCAGATAAATGTCCACTGAAAGCGGACCATTCAAGAGCGGCTGGGGGTATGCATCCCTCGGAAAATTTTTAAATGGGATCAACAAGTAATATTTTCCTGGCATATCCAATTTAAGGTTTTTGTAAAAAAACTGCAAGAGTTTTCAGGTTTTCATTTCAGTTTAGGAGGTTCGGCCGAGTCACCCGAACAACCGTAGATCCGCTAAAGAAATTCACGACGCCATGGCTTGCAATTAAAGAACTGAATTCTCCTCCATATTTCGTGTCTGTTATTTCAGTGATTGAATTTTAACCTGAATACCGAAAATAGAATGGGCTGTCAAAGTTTACTTCCCTTAATTAATGGTATTGCTTCGGAAATTAAAAGTTAAAAATTGCCAGCAACGATAACGTCGAGTCGAACAAGGCAATGATCTTATTCCACAGTTAATTGTTTGGCCAATAAATTATATCTATCGGATTTACTCAAAACAGCCCTTGTTCATAGCTTAATGTGGTTGAAGCAGCGGCAAAGCTGTGCAATTAAACCTCTTCCTCTTGTTACTGAACAGCTAAATTCCTACACTTCAACAACCAAAACAAAATTAAGCGTGAAATGTAATGAGCCAATGAGACTGACCAGCCCAAGTTGGCAAATCAAAATGAAGGAGATGGCAAGTGGGTAGGTTGCTCATGTATGCACTGCTTCAGCCTGCAAAAGGATAATGATTGCAATTGACTGGTCCAAGTCGGAAATGTTTTCTTTCGCTATTCAATAATCTATGATCTATAACTTAATTTATGAAGCAAAATTTGACAAAAAAGTTGTTTAAGTATACAATAACGCAAATTGTGCCAAAATCGAGCAATCCATACAGTGATAGTTTTTTTTAACTTTTGCTATTGAAACAATAACCCCGGAGGAGATCGGCCTCCGAGCGTACAAAGGATGCAGAATAAAAAGATCCCCAGTGTTGTTGATTTTAAACACGCGTCAACTTTGTTTTAATCAAAATCCTCAGATAAAGTTACTCACCGTCAGCTTCTTGAACAAGCTCAAAGTAAGCTTTCTCGTATTCTGCTTTTTCAATCGTCACAGTCAATTCCACATTCTCTTCACCACCGGCACGGGTCTTCATTTCATCGGTCACAAAAAATTTAAATAAACGTTCCCTGAGCGTGCCATCCTCGTACATGTTCCACAAAGCAGTGAGCCCCGTGAGATTGTCGACCTGAATTGTAAAGCATACGCACCCTTGACCCACTTCAATCAATCTTGAACCAGCAGGAAGCACACAACCCTGGAAGCAGGTGACTAACTGATCATAAGTTGACCATCGAGTCAAAATCTCACGGACAGTGAGTAAGGTTATTCCCGCTGCTGCCACTCCAAACACTGTCTTCATGTTCAGTACTGAAACAAATGGCACTAAATTAAATTTTGAATGTTGATATTTAAAATCATTTTTGGTGGTAGTCTGGCGAAGATCATTGTAAACAAGCTGGAAAAGAACCGTAAGAGGTGACAGAATATGACTGTCAAACATCGAGGGATTTTGTTTTGCATTACTTGAATCCGCTGACTTTTTTCCTTTTTTTTTTTGTAGTTTGCGAGAAAACATACCGTCCCTGACGACGTGATCGCTCGGTTAACCCAAATTAATCGCAGTCCGATGCAAATTATGTCCAAATAAGTGTCTGCGGAACTATGTTATCTAAGAAGCAGACTGTCCGATTTTGATTTACCTCTGGGTTCATTTTTGGGAAATATGACTGTAGAATCTTAGAAATCTCGCCCGAATGGTATTCTTCAGCTTGAAGCAAGCATTTCAGCCTCGTGACCCGATGAAAGCGGCAAAATTCGAAATCGGCAGATTTTGACTGAACGTTTCGTAAAAGTTAGGCCGTTCCTTTTTCTTCAACCATACGTACATGAACTTTGATTGATTCTGAATGTGTAGAAGCACAAACGGCCCAAGCTCCAGCTGTGAGATGATCATCCTGCGCAATAACAGTCATGGCGGAATTAGAAGAGTTTGTATGGGAATATTTACGAGCGCTTTAAGGAATAAAAGAATACGTCAAATTCTGAATAAAAATACCTCATCTTACTTCCACGGCGTATCACTTGCTATCTGACCGCTTACTTAGATGAAACGAACCCATTTTAGTGAGTTGTCCATTTTAAGGTTTTCTACGCACATAAGGAAAGCCCAAGGCTGAACACTCCATTTCCGAACGCCTGATCCGAGTAACGAATCAAAGTGCTCTGTGAGCAAACTCGTGAATTGACACATGATTCTTTGGATTATGTTTAATGTTATCTGGTTTAGGGAATTTTGTGGTTGATTGTCATATCTAGAGTACGAGCAGTAGTTCAGTATTCGCTAATGTAGCAAAGAAACAAAGTAACGTCGGGATAAGAAGGCATTACAATTGAAATGATCATGCTATGACATTTGACAAGGGTGGATGATGTCGTGTTTAAAACGTATATCATTTTTGTTTCTGGTTCAAAAGAAAAGGTTGGAAGGAAATGTGGATGAAAAGTGAAATTTACTGTCTATCATTGTAAATATTAGAAAATCAAGGCAATACTATCTTAATGAAAACATTAACGATTCCCTCTTTATCAAATGAGACAAACGGGAACGAGTTTTGAGTGATATAACCAAGCCAAGACTGCCACTGTCATTTTGGATCTCCGCCTGGGTAGATTTTAGTCATGTGCTAGGCAACGTATAATCAATAACAAGATAGAATTTCATTTCAGGCCTATTTATCAATTTTGTGGTGTATAAATTTCGCATTTTAGTACGCAATATGTATTTTGAATCTTCAAATTGTCTTGAAACTTAAAAGAAAATTGTTCTTTAAAAATTTACTGAAAATCGGTAGCTAAAATCGTTTGTTTAGGTGTTATTTGATTTTCGTGTTAACATGTATTTTCGTCAGTCGCCGGCATCTTCTGTTGCTCCACACAGGAAAAACACACGATACGAAACGTAATGATCGATTTTGTCCTCAATCTCACGCCATAACAGAAAAAGCTTTTGATCATCTGTAAACTCCGAGCCCTTCGCAGTAAGTGATATTTTCAATGAATCTTCGGATTGTTTTCAAGTTCAAGGATTGTAAATTACAATTTTATGAAAAACGAAGGTTGTTCGGTTATTTCAGTGTGAATCCTTGCATGCCTGCCAGTCACTCGCGCCGCTTGTTGAAACTAAAATGAAAAAAAAAAACTCTTTTAAGATTATCATTTGCTTCTTTTTTCTCCCCACCATTATTCTCAGCAATAAAGGTCGCCATTTCGTTTGTTTATTGCTCGCCAAAAACTATCAAATGCACTCAAAAGCCTAAAATCGAAAAAAAGTTTACAGGAATCGACAATCGAGTGAGCGAGCGAGTGTCACTCCCACATCGTATCTACAACTCGTTCTTGCGCATGCGCGCAATTTACGAGTTAAAAATCCCAGCGCAAAATGACCGGGCAGCCACAAATCCAACGCAGAATCCAAGCACATATACTGTAGTTTCATTTCAATTCACTACAAACTCAATCTTCCCCGTGCAACCGACGCTAAGCCGCAGTTTGCATCAAAAATTTCCAACTAGAAACCTATAAATGATTTATAGGTTTCTAACAGCCCGGGTAAACATCAACCTTGACACGCGTTCGGAAATGGAGTGTTCAGCCTTGGGCTTTTCTTGGGTACGCAGAAAACCTTGAAATGGACAACTCGCTAAGATGGGTTCTTTTCATCAAAGTAAGCGATCAGATAACAATTAATACGCTGTAGAAGTAAGGTGAAGTATTTTTTGTACGTATTTGTCGCGTATTCAATGGTTCTCGAGGGGAATATATATAACAACGTAATATATATGTAAGATTGTACGCCAGCACACAGCGTTACCATTGTTATTCCCATATATGCTCAATCTTGTTGTAAATCAGCTTTCCTAAGTAAAAGCAAATAAACTAATCACGAGTATTGTATGGTAAAGTCTACTATCTTGATCATTGAAGAAGAACAGTTGAATTAGAGAAGTGAAAGGAATCAGTTGACCAATAAATAACTCTACATTGCGCGACACGCCGGGTAAGCCGGAAAACAAAAGGCAGTCGACCGTTACAAGGTGTTGATAGGCTTGTGCGACTCCTACTCATTCGCTAGCGCTTTGAAATCTTCTGTCCTCAAAGTTTAGCTGTTATAAAGATATCTTTTAATGGTTTTCCTTTGCGATGTGATAATAACGGTTAGTTTTAAGGTGTCATTACCGCATCTGTAGGTTCTTGAGGTTTGGCAAAGCTGGATGAAGTTGTGTCACGAAAGGCAATATAAATTTTCTTCTGTGTGCGTTTGTTGTTTTAAAGTGCACTTTCTCTGCCGCGGAAAATGACTCCGGTGGTACGTTTCTCAAACATTCATATACGTATCCTCTTTTCTTTGAGCGTCTCATGAAACTCTGTACGTTTTCTATTAAACGTGGAGCGTGACGAATTCGTTCTTAGCAGGCGAAGGGCTTCTTTTGTGTTTACGCCAGGTGGATGACACGAAAAAAATTTCGTGTATTAGGTCTTTGTAATGCGTTTAATATATAACTCGCGTCTAGGAATGTGTTCTCTGAATTTGTTATTGTTCACATACCCATCGGCTGTGAATGTAACTGCTGCCATTTGTCTAGTTTCTAGGGTAAGACTGCAGTTTTGATTCTTTCTGAACCTCGTCAGTTGCCTCCTAAGAGCGAATTCGTCACGGAGAAACGACAAGAGTCGCGCAGGTCCGAAAAAACTGTTAAACTTTGGAAGGAACGGCAACAGACAGTGAATCCCAATTCACGTTATCTCGCTGCCACCAAAGATGTTCATTCGACCGCGGCAGGATGCAAATGACTCATTTTATGTATAACGACCATGATGCAAAGTAATCAGAGTGCGCACATCCCCTGCATCATACCTAACTTTTAGGTGGGCAATGAACACCCAGTGTTGATTGTTGGACACTCTGAAAAGACCCTAAATTATTACTTAGTCCGCCTTGACAATTTCCTCGCTGGCGAACTTTGGGGGCACTACTCTGATTCATCGAAGAAATTGGAAACAACTTCGACCCTATAACGCACTGACACGAGTATGTTAACAAGTACGCCAGATACCCACACTTTCTGATATCTCCGTAAAATAGTTTTATAGTAGATCGTCTCAAATGCATAACTTAGTTTAGGGTGCTTCAGATCTTTGATTTGTTTAAGGAGTTTGAGACTCTTCCCTACTCGTACTCAACACTTAAATCACACTAATTTTAACTCACCTCCGATTACTCTTCCACCAACAACCCTGGCTGCCGCAACAATGCTACGGGCTTGCGCTTAAATTGTAAGATTCAATGACAAATTAGGCAGAAGAATTGTAATAAAGTGACAGAATTAGATTTAAATTTTAAGTTCTGATCAATGAATAGCATAGTACGGTCATTCGATTGACGCTATTTGAGCGAAGACTCTTAGATACTTTCCAGCAAAAAATGCTGCAAAATAAAAATTACAAAGAACTAAATAATCGTTACCTTTCCTTCTTTCAAATTCATCCTCGTCAATTCGTCGCTTCTCGAAATCCTGAACTTTCCTCACCAGATCTTGTCTCTCAATTCCCAATAAAATCCCTTTCAAGAAATCAAGACGACCAAACTCAAAAAGTCCTCGGCTTTCAAGTTTTTCGAACAAAATTCGAGCAGTTTGAGTGTTTCTTTCATTTTCGTCCAACGTTTCCTTCGCGGTGCAGACAGAAATAAGCTGCTGCAGTTGATTGCTTTCGTCGAGAGCACGGCTGATCTGTTCAAGCAATTCTTTATAATCTTTCCTTTTGTACTCGAACGTTTCCACTTTCTGAAACGACGACCATTCTCCGAACCCTTTTAGCAGCTCTTTCAATAGTTCAACCTGATCAATGGCCAAATTATTTTGTTCTTCTAGCTCTCGAAAGAGCGAAAGTGCATCGGGAATGTCTTCAGGTCTAGACGCTAAATACCTTCTACACATGAAGAGTAAATGTTCATGTTGGTCTAGTAGATCGAGTCGTTGGCTTATCTCAAAAAGAAGGTGACTATATTCTACGTTAGACATTTCAATTGTCGTTGCTATGTATCTAAAATACTAGCATTCCGATCGAGCGCAGTTCGAGTTTTGGCATTTCATGTAAATTTACAACAAGGCGGAAGAGTTTCGTTCTATGTCACGCACGGGAAAGCGTATTGCGAAATCCGTCATAAGGGGGTTGTCTCGGGTAGATTTCCGATTACGAAATCCGAGCTCCCTCAATGTTGTGCTTGTGATAAAGGCCATATTTAGCATTTTTGACCCGCAAAATAGAGTAGAAACGAACACGTACTTCGTTTATGCTCCGGCATGACTTCGTATAAGTGATGTCCCGAGCTGAGCTTTTTCATCTTTGGACTTTGGTGGGTTTCTTGTAACGGCATAGTGAAAAAAGTCTTTTTTGTGCGTGGTAACCACTCACCTTTTCACGTGTGTGACGTAACACAAACTACAGTTCACGCACAAAGCAGTATACCTAAAATTGTCCCTCGCTATCATGTTTTCAATGTCTTATTACAGGATGAATTTTTGAGAACAAGTTCGATTTTAATACGTCTGAAAATACATGTTCCTTGATTTTTCCACCTAAAATCTGTTCAGATTTGTTCAACTCACGTTGCCAAAATGAAATTTTTTCCTCTCTGCCATCACTAAATGCCAAGCGTATTCTTGATAATCTTCATTGTAGAGTGTTAATCCCTTCACCAGGACTGCTAACCAATTCATTATTCCCTGCCCCCGCGATATCAATACAAAGGCAAGCAGATTGGTGACGAGAATAAAGAAAAGGGATGTTGTCTGATCAACTCCCCAATTCTCAGAGTCAACATATGTATGTCAATCAGCAAAGAAAATCACTGTTTGAGAAATGTAGGGAGGAAATGGTTAACCCTTTAACTCCCAGAAGTGATTGGGAGGTAACTTCTCCCTATAATATCCATACATCATCCAGCAAACAGTTAATGAGAATATTAAAACTTATCATGTAGAAGTTGTTATTACTGATCTAACACCAAATTCTTTAACTGATTGAAAAGGAAATGTGTAGCAGCTGGAGGGGAGAATTGAAAATCAGATCTTGAGAGTTAAAGGGTTAAGATAAACAGAAAATTCCTCTGATATTTGTGGTTGTGAAGAAACTCTAATAAAATGTATTTTTAGTAGCCGAAGTGTTGTTCAAAACAACTCATTTAATTTGACCTTATCTTTCGGTCAGTGCGGCGGACGAGGTAAAGAGTTGTTATGTAAACATGCCACCCATCTCGTATTCCTCAGTCAAATTTTTATGTTTGAACTGCGCAATTTCAACGAGATGAAACTATTTACAGGAATAATATCCTGAGTTCGCGACCTAAAGATATATTTTTCAAGCTTACCTTCTTGGGTCATTGCAATCAAATGGATTTTATGGTCGAAAGAAGATTAAATTTTCCATGAATAATCCCAATTCCTCTGGACTTTTCCTATAGTTAAAGTCGCATTAAAAAGACTTTTATACAAATCTATTAGTCTGACAGTAAAAGGTGCCTATTTCTCTCTTAAAAGATTGCGTATTGAAAGTAATCATGCTCTACGATTAATTATCTCAAAGGTCACTTTAATGTAAAGGCTGTACGAAAAAAAACGCAACAATTTCAGGGAACTTATATTTGTTTTCCTTGAACGACTGAATAAATACTGTTTTAACCTTGACTTGCGACTCAGAAATTTTGAATATTTTTCCCTGAGAGATTTTAAAAAATTCCTAGTCATAATTATGATATCAATATTGTTTAAAACCTTATCAGAAGTCTTAGGGTATATTTACACCTTTAAAGAATTAAACTTGACTAATTACATGCTTGAATGTTCAGATCATTTACTGAAGTAGTGATGCCCCTTGCTGTATTACTGGTACTTCAGTAAATTGACTGCCTTAGCTGTCAATAAGGCCGTGAGCCAAGCGTTTCTGACTTCTGCAGACGAAAATCTCAACATTCTAATACTCCCATCAACCTGGGAAATCTTAATGTACATGGAGTTCTGAACAGTCAAAGACGTGACATTGGACATCATTATGATCTCGGAGAAGACCAGCACTTCTTCCCTCTTCTCATAACAGTATAGCTTATCTTCCAACAGCACAAAGCGTCTCCTGTGCCAACTTGGTCTTCTTCTGAACACAGCGCACTCTTTTAGCCGGCAAAAATCTCCTTGAGACGATACCAGACTACTGAAGTTGTTGTTTATAAAACGATAAGATGGAGGCAAATACGGAAGGTAGCTCTTTCCTTTAGTTAGTTTTTTCTTCTGCTTCGGCAAAGGCTCTTTCCAGAATTTCGGATTTACCTGCCAAAGGTAGGTTTCATTGCGTGCCTTGTAAAGCTTCTCCATAACTGATAAATAAAATTTTGCGGGTTGAGGTGTACTATGTCGAGATAATTTACCTTTTTAAGATTTAAGTGATATCCACACAAATGAACAGAAAGACGCACCGAAGTTATATTTATAAACGACCCAACCTGCTTTGACTTGTCTCGCGGCTCAGAATTAGCGGAAACCCCTTAGGCACGTACTTAAAAACCGTTTAAACACTCTCTACTTCTTTCTACTATCACGCTATGCGGGTTACGTGTTTTTGCGTGGTTCTAGAATTTTCAAACGTCAATGTTTCATATTGTTGACCGATCTTTGAAGCTGACCTGACCTTCAGTCAACGTGAATACTATTTCTTATCATTGTGAAGATTCTTGAATAAATCTGATGTTGAAAATCATGATTAGATAGCGATTGAATCTTGACCAAATTGCAGCTTCTTTATCTCCGGAGAGCTGTGTTCTTTTATCTGGTCATCAAGTACCCAGATAATTTCTTCGTCAGTTGGGCGAAGTGTAAATAATTTGGTAGTCATCGCGATTTGGTGAACAATACTATACTCTGCTTCTTTGTTTTCCTATTTACGTACGCTTGTGAGAATCCAAAGGTAATCAGATTACCTTAGTAACCTTCTCGTCACGCAACGCAAATGTTTCGGTACACGTAGCGATACGTGCAGTCATGTGGTTGAATTTCTTCAGTACTTGAAACTTCTACTGAAACTTTAATGGAATTCCCACGCCACTGTTCCTTTGCGAGCCGCATCGTAATAAACTTGGACAAAAAAGACTTCTCGTTTGAAGAACTTCAACTTGCCAATGGAAAAGTTTGTCACTTTGCCGATAGTATCTTTGGTTTAGGCATGCGTGAGATGAAACTTTACGGCATAGGGTAAAATATGGCTGGACCATTTTTTGGACCATTTTTGGACTTTTTTTTTTTTGGACCATTTAAGGGGCGGGGGGGGGGGTGGAGCACACCATTATTACTGAGGGAGGGGTGGGATGAAGTCTATCAGTTCTGAGGGAGTGGTGGGAGGCAGAGTGTTATTACTCAGGGAGGGATGTGAGACGGACTATTACTACAAAGGGAGGGGTGGGAGGTGGTTGTAATGGTAAACACTACTGGTTAATGGAGCTTTAACTCGATCGTACAAACAATTTGAATTGGATTTTCGACTGAGTTTTTTTATGTCAAAATTTTTTGCGCTGGGTCGCGGCTGGGTCGCTGGGTCGCGGCGTTTCTTCATTTTTTTGTCATGCGAAAGCGAAACTACCACGAAACACTGGACTTTTACGTTTTGCCGACGGAAATTATCGGCAAGCAACAGTAGCCACCATAGTTCCACTTCGCAGGTTTCATAGGTCTTAACGCAAGAACTGATCGACAGCGGCTTGGGTAAATTGGATAACAAACCTAGGGGAGTCGCGAGGAATACCCGGTCGCGATTTCCGGTGTCGGTGATTAACTCCTTTGTTTGCGAAACAGATGAAATCGATATTTGCACTTTCCCATTTTGAGAGTACAGCAGTGTTTTTGGTCGATTCGAGAGCATGGATTCCTCTTCAAAATCGTTCGCTGATGATTTTTAATAGTAAAGGTATAAACTTTAAAATTGCAATAGCGCTTGTGAATTCTATATGTTGCCAAGTTAAGGGCTAAAGACCGGAAATTCCGTGATCTCGTTTGATAAGATCAATGACAAAAGGAAGATCAATCAATCAATCAATCAATCCTTTATTTAAACACGTGACACCTAGGAGTACAGAAGTACTCGTTTAAACGTGTACGTGTAGATAGTTAAAGTTAAGAATTACATACTGTATACACAAAGGGAAACTTGAAGCAACTGATAGTGCACAAATTGACTCAAAAGGTGCACGCATAACTCAACGGTGGAGGATCGTAAACGCGATATTTTCAATACAAATTAAAGTCCAGTATTAACGTGGCAGTTTCGCTTCCGCATGACAAAAAAATGAAGATACGACGCGACCCAGAGCTTATATTTGACGTACAAAAACTCAGTCGAAAAACCAATTCAAATTGTTTGTACGATCGAGTAAAAGCTCCATTAACCAGCAGCGTTTCCTATTTCAACCACCTCCCACCCCTCCCTTTGTAGTAATAGTCCGTCTCACACCCCTCCTTGGCTTACGTATTCCATTCTGCGCATAAATTTCTAAAATAAGAGACCACCCGCGATTACGCAGCAAGGTGCCATGTTATCGATAAACCATTTAATAGAATAGGGTTGTTAGGTATTATCAACTGAGTTGGAAACGTAAATTGGCCACCATAAAGAGTTTCAAAGTTGACATTGCGAGCGTTAGCCCTTCGACAATCGCTCTGACGAAGGTCTAACGCTCGCTGAGTTATCAACTCAGTCAATGATACTTAATTACCCTATTGTACTCTTCCACTGACGCAGCTCCACAGTTTCTTTAGAAACGTACCCTCTTTATTCATTGAATAGAATAGCCGCCTTCACCTGAACTAGCTCATCGCCGTATCTTGTTTTGAAAATAATTTCATCCTTTCATTACCTATCACTGTGTTGTAAGACTATAACTAGTTATAGTTCTCACTAGAGCTGCCCCCGCCCTACAGTACCATTTTCTTTTTTTTTTTTTTGAGTTGGGCTTGTTGTTTACAGTTGTGTAGTTATGACCATTTGCGGGAAAAACGTTGATACCTTGCGGCCGTGCAAGCGATCAAATCGAGATTTTTTTTGGTTACGATCAACCGAAAACACCTACATTCTCTCTTCTCCAGTCTTCCTCTATACTAGGACAAATCTCGTGTCAAAGACGCCGATCCTAAAAGTCCTCGCGCGCGTGTCTTTTTACTGGCAGCCCATGACCATTTGCGGGAAAAACGTTGATACCTTGCGGCCGTGCAAGCGATCAAATCGAGATTTTTTCTGGTTATGATCTACCGCAAATACCCACATTCCCTCTTCTCCAGTCTTCCTCTATATTACGCGGGGAGTCCTAAGGTGCCTCCTCGGGTTTTTGGCCCTCTGAGGCCAAAAACCCTGCGGGAGCAAAAAGACGGTTTTGTGACAAATCAAAGGTTGCAAAGATAAAACAATTGTCTTAAAGTGAGAGGATCATTTGATCATTCTACAAAACTTCCTTGCACATTTTGGGATCAAGAATAAGTTCCCCACGAGAAGAAGGCTATTGAGGGGGGAGGGGGTGGGGTGAGGGAAGGGGAAGGGGTTTGAGTGGGGGAAGGGAGGGAGGGGTGGGGTGAGGGAAGGGGAAGGGGTTTGGGTGGGGGAGGGGAGGGAGGGGTGGGTTGAGGGAAGGGGAAGGGGTTTGAGTGGGGGAGGGGAGGGAGGGGTGGGGTGAGGGAAGGGGAGGGAGGGGTGGGGTGAGGGAAGGGGAAGGAGCTTGGGTGGGGGAGGGGGTGGGGGAAGGGGAGGGGGAGAGGGTGGGGGAGGGGCTTAGAGGGGAATTAAAGTAGCAGATGCGGTTTTTACCTCTTACATTTATCGAACTTGACCATTTACCAAGTTATTTACCAAAAAACATAATTTAAATGTTGTTATGTTTTTATTCTACTACATTTTAAAAGTTATCAATTCAAAGGCAAAGCAAATAGTGTCTCATAGCTGAAAAGTCTCCCAGCCGTATCATAAGACAACACTAAAAAAAACACACTAATAATCATCTAACCAAGGAGAACATTGAGCCATGTGGTGTGATCATCCAAATGACATTTGTCACTTTTCAAGGACTAGAATTGAACTTACAATTTTTCACTTGATTGTCATAATAACTTCTGTTCATATCTTTGAAATAAAGCCATTGTCACTGACAAGATTTTGGACTACTTCCATCTGGATGATCAAAGCATATGGTCATCTGTCACTCCTAGGATCCAGCAATGTATTACGATAAAAGTATAGAGAGTATAGTCCCAATGATATAATAGCCTTAATGACTAATGTAATGGCCTGTTAGTCTAAAACTTGATAGAAGTTCCACTTTGGAATATAAGAAAAGAATGCTTCATCATCTACATATCTTTTAGAAATACTGATACTTAAGGCTAAAGTTTAGAAATGCATAACGAATATATAACTGAATTATATGGGAATGTTAAAACATCCAAACACACTACTCTACATTGAGTTTGGTGATAACAAATAACAGTGTACTGCAGTTCTCATCTTAAAATACGCATCTTATTAAAAATCATAAAACACTTATGATACAAAGTTCCAGAGTACCTGGTTAAAGGGGTTTTTGAAAGAGCTCTTGATTCCTCGATGGAAAATCTTTAACCCTCTAACTCCCATAAGTGACCAAGACAGAATTTCTCCTTACAGTATCAATACAATGCAGACTAGTGAGGAGAATAAAGAAAAATATCAACAAGGTAAATATTGGTTGATCCAATACCAAATTCTCTAAATTAACATCAAAAGAGTTGTATGGCAGACAGTAAGGAGAATTACTGATGAGATCTTGGGAGTGAAAGGGTTAAAGCTCTACATTTGAGTTCATATATGATTGAATGAAATAAACTACAACTTGATGACAGAAGCCTGACGGGTGAAAATTTGAACTTAACCCTTTAACCCCATTAGAGTGACTAGCATCTAATTTCTCCTTACAATATCACCCCTGAATCACATATTAAGGTCATGAGAATAACGGAAATGATCAACAACTACAGAAGCTCTGGATCGTTAAGCTAATTCTCCTTGTCAGCACCTCAGGAAATGTATCAAGAACAGTATGGAGAACATGAATACTGATGTTAGGGTGTAAAGTTATGTTAAATTTGTGATGACATCGTGTGCAGGTGATCTATTTTATACAATCAAAGAGGGAATCGATGGGCCTTCCTAGATTTGTTCCTTCTCTCGCGGTATTATGAATTAATTATTATCTAGTCTTACTCAATATTGTGAAATTTATCAATCGTTTCTTTTCGCGACTATGGACCTGAACAACGTATTTTAAAGGAGCAGTAAGAAATAAAAACTAATGTCCTCCCTTGCTAAGTAGGAAGGTTACGGCCTCAGTTTTGCCATATGTTTTTGCGACTTTTAACGGTCTGCGACCTGCAAAATCTTTTGAATTAACATCCAAACCAAGTGACAGAATTTTTGTGATGATGGCGACATTACCACCCTGTGAAGCGGCGTGCAGTGAATTCATTCCTAATTGGTCTCTAATACAGGGATCGGCTCCTTTGTCTAAAAGATAATTTACAGCTTCAATCTTGCCATAAGCTGCAGCCAACATCAACGGTGTACTCCCTCCACTATCTTTTGAATCGACAACTAGACCACGTGACATTAGTGTCTCGATGATGGTGACATTACCACCCTGTGAAGCGGCGTGCAGTGAATTCATTCCTAATTGGTCTCTAATACAGGGATCGGCTCCTTTGTCTAAAAGATAATTTACAGCTTCAATCTTGCCATAAGCTGCAGCCAACATCAACGGTGTACTCCCTCCACTATCTTTTGAATCGACAACTAGACCACGTGACATTAGTTTCTCGATGACGGTGACATTACCACCCTGTGAAGCGACGTGCAGTGAATTTCTTCCTAACTGGTCTCTAATACAGGGATCGGCTCCTTTGTCTAAAAGATAATTTACAGCTTCAATCTTGCCAAAACGTGCAGCCAACATCAACGGTGTACTCCCTCCACTATCTTTTGAATCGACATCTAGACCACGTGACATTAGTTTCTCGATGACGGTGACATTACCACCCTGTGAAGCGACGTGCAGTGAATTTCTTCCTGACTGGTCTCTAATACAGGGATCGGCTCCATTGTCTAAAAGATAATTTACAGCTTCAATCTTGCCACAAACTGCAGCCGCCATCAACGGTGTACTCCCTCCACTATCTTTTGAATCGACATCTAGACCACGTGACATTAGTTTCTCGATGACAGTGACATTACCACCCTGTGAAGCGACGTGTAGTGAATCTATTCCTAACTGGTTTCTAATAGAAGGATCGGCTCCATTGTCTAAAAGATAATTTACAGCTTCAATCTTGCCAAAACCTGCAGCCAACATCAACGGTGTATTCCCTCCACTATCTTTTGAATCGACATCTAGACCACGTGAGATTAGTTTCTCGATGACGGTGACATTACCACCCTGTGAAGCGGCGTGCAGTGAATTCATTCCTAATTGGTCTCTAATACAGGGATCGGCTCCTTTGTCTAAAAGATAATTTACAGCTTCAATCTTGCCAAAACCTGCAGCCAACATCAACGGTGTAATCCCTCCACTATCTTTTGAATCGACATCTAGACCACGTGACATTAGTTTCTCGATGAGGGTGACATTACCACCCTGTGAAGCGACGTACAGTGAATTTGTTCCTAACTGGTTTCTAATAGAAGGATCGGCTCCTTTGTCTAAAAGATAATTTACAGCTTCAATCTTGCCAAAACCTGCAGCCACCATCAACGGTGTATTCCCTCCACTATCTTTTGAATCGACATCTAGACCACGTGACATTAGTTTCTCGATGACAGTGACATTACCACCCTGTGAAGCGACGTGTAGTGAATCTATTCCTAACTGGTTTCTAATAGAAGGATCGGCTCCATTGTCTAAAAGATAATTTACAGCTTCAATCTTGCCACAAACTGCAGCCGCCATCAACGGTGTACTCCCTCCACTATCTTTTGAATCGACATCTAGACCACGTGACATTAGTTTCTCGATGACAGTGACATTACCACCCTGTGAAGCGACGTGTAGTGAATCTATTCCTAACTGGTTTCTAATAGAAGGATCGGCTCCATTGTCTAAAAGATAATTGACAGCTTCAATCTTGCCACCAATTGCAGCCAACATCAACGGTGTATTCCCTCCACTATCTTTTGAATCGACATCTAGACCACGTGACATTAGTTTCTCGATGACGGTGACATTACCACCCTGTGAAGCGGCGTGCAGTGAATTCATTCCTAATTGGTCTCTAATACAGGGATCGGCTCCATTGTCTAAAAGATAATTTACAGCTTCAATCTTGCCACAAACTGCAGCCAACATCAACGGTGTACTCCCTCCACTATCTTTTGAATCGACATCTAGACCACGTGACATTAGTGTCTCGATGATGGTGACATTACCACTGTGTGAAGCGGCGTGTAGTAAATTTCTTCCTGACTGCTCTTTAATACAGGGATCGGCTCCCTTGTCTAAAAGATAATTTACAGCTTCAATCTTGCCATAAGCTGCAGCCAACATCAATGGTGTACTCCCTGTACTATCTTTTGAATCGACATCTAGACCACGTGACATTAGTTTCTCGATGACGGTGACATTACCACCCTGTGAAGCGACGTGTAGTGAATTTATTCCTAACTGGTTTCTAATAGAAGGATCGGCTCCATTGTCTAAAAGATAATTTACAGCTTCAATCTTGCCAAAAGCTGCAGCCAACATCAACGGTGTACTCCCTCCACTATCTTTTGAATCGACATCTAGACCACGTGACATTAGTCTCTCGATGATGGTGACATTACCACCCTGTGAAGCGGCGTGCAGTGGAGTAATGCCAGAGTGGCCTTCAATAAAGGGATCAGCTCCTTTGTCCAAGAGGTAATTTACGGCATCTATTTTGCCAGTCCAAGCAGCTAAAATTAGAGCCGTTTTACCATCGTTATTTTTTGTGTTGATATCCAGGCCACGTGACAACATATCCTCGATGATGGCAAAGTTGCCAGTCTGCACAGCTGATGACAGTGAGTTCCAATTGTCGCCTGCTATCGTCTGAGTGTCACGTTTATCTGAAAAAAAAGATAAATGAAAAAAAATTTCACAGCAGAAGAGACATACCTCTCCGTATTTTGTAACAATAAGAACGTTTATACTCAATGTATAAAAATAGACATTCAAAGATTGCATTTGGCTTCTGATATAAAACAATTTTTAGAGCATTGGAAAGAACTAGAGGTTGTATAATGGCGAAAGAATATAGTTTTGCTGGGGTTCGCTCAAAAGCCTTATGGTTCCCCTATCCTCTGAGCCCCAACAATGTTACTTATGCTTCTTATTATTTTATTGCGAGTCCATTTTTTGAGACATTTTTCTTCATACAAAACGGCATTCCGCTTTTAGGATATTCCGTCATTATGCCGATCCACCGTTCTTCCATTCCATTTTTCAGTTATATAATTCAAGGTATCGATCTCGCAGCTTGCTCGCTTCGCAAATTGAGCGGCTCTATTAGGCATAATAATAATAATAATAATAATAATAATAATAATAATAACAATGATATAATAATAATAATAATAATAATAATAATAATAATAATTGCGAGCGACAAGAGGAGCAAGCAATCCTAATCTCAACGTTGCTTTTACAAACGCATGCGGGCAGGTGTGTAGTTTGGCCCTGATTCGATTTTTGCTCAATAGTGAGTCTACCACTAAGAATGTATGGAATGCAGAGAACTCTATTTTCTCACGCGCATCATGTGTAATTTGGACCTTGAAACACGTGAAGCTAACGCACAGCAGCAGCGCCGACCAATCCAAATCAAACGTGTCGATATCTGGATTCGACGTTTCCGTTCATGTCGCGTTGGACGCCATTTCTCGGCCGCATTCCGCCTCAGGCGAGTAGCGAGAGTGTTGTTCGTCTGTTAGTCCTTGACCTCAAGCGAAGAGCGAGAGTTGTATCTGTTCGTCCTTTAATTCAAGCGTGGAGCGTCGGTATTGTTCGTCCTTGACCTGACAAGCGTATAGTCTGAGATAGTCTTTGATCTCATAGAAGCGTGGAGCGAGAGCGTTGTTCGTCCTTCAGTCCTTGGAACGGGATCGTTTATATATTATATTTTGGAATAATCTGAAATTTCTTCATATATTGGTCGTTTCGTTTCAGTAATAAATAAATAATTGTTGCGTTGCATCAATCATTTTGACTCGATCAATACGCGTATTTTATAACCTTCAGTGATTTTCTTTACACCATGAAACAACAACAATTACAGCATATTACTAAAACTAAGCAAAACAAAACAATGGGACTAGTGTCTCGTGGAATGATCTAGTGTTGGTAACTGTTTCACAGGTTTATTAAAATTACTCTATTGTTAGTGTCAAAATAGAGGAAAAAGCGATTGGAGCATGGGGGGTGTCCTCATGGACTAAATTTTCAACCCCGCAAAACAAATCTTTTCTCCCTATGGGCCCCCAAATCTTGCATTAACCAAATAGCCAAAAATGCATCGTCCTCGCCCGCATTTCCTAACCTTTGGTTATTACTATTAATAATAATAATACTTAGCAAGGTAATTTGGTTGATAAGTTTAACGTAAATTGGCCATCGTTAAGGGTTTCAAAGCTGACGTTTCGAGCGTTAGCCCTTCGTCAGAGCGAATGAAGGAATTGTGGCTCCTGTGTGTGTTTCTATGCAGAAAATGGATCAACGCTTTTGGTGGGAACATGGTAACTAGCATAGATAAGTTGAACGAAAAGTGTTCGTTGATAACCTGGGACTAAGAGTGCCGATTTGAAAGATAACTTTTTTTGTTCGAGGGTTCTGCGGCATTCAAAGAATAAGTTCACCTTCTTTTCAGAACATTTCAAACACGGTTTCCAGCATTTCACGAAGAATGATAACGGTTTTTTTTTGCTGTCATCACAAGATCAGAAACTAAACAATAGATTCTAAGAGTATAAAGCATTTCTGTAAACTTTTAACTAAGTCACGTGATTTCTTACATTTCAATTTTGATCGTTTGACTGATCGATGTAAACCAAAATATAATGATATGTATATGTATTCTTGAGACATGGTTGAGTCAATCTTAATATGACATTTAAATATCGCATTGGATTGATTGACTTAACCATCAGACACTATTGGGCAGTCGTTTTGAATTCGATGAATATCGATAGAAATCAATAAACTATTGGTTTGGTGGTGTTTGTTGGATCCGGAGTGACTGCTTAGCAGTGTCTGAGATATATATTGCTGTATTATTTAAAAGGAGCTGAACATATTTTTTATATATTTAAATAAATTTATAAATGTTATTATATGTTAATATTTTTATGTTATATTATTGTAACACGACCCCACAAACCTCTGGCTTTAAATACTTATCGCGTTTAAATAAAGTTTTATTATTATTATTATTATTATTATTATTATTATCATCACAGAAACTAAGCTTGGTAGTTTTGACTTTTCGATACTGACCACCGATATCCACGTCAAATTCAGATGGTGCTCCTTCAGTTCCCATACCGCTGTCAGATGCTTCAGACATTAAACTTTTCGTCTCAAACCGTAGACTTTCCACGTACATTTTGGTTAAATTCCATTTATGTTCGTCAATACCCCATGGCTTTTCTCCAAGTCTTTCGTAACTGGCATTCTGAACTAAAAAAAAACATGAAGAAACAAAATGTTTTCCCAAAAAATGTCATTTTAGAGTACAAATGTATTTAGGTGTTTAGAAACTACTCGTTCTTAGCTGCGAGGATCTCCTAATTTCATCTTTCCACCGCAGTGCAAATATGTGAATTTTCATATATCTAAAATCTTCATTCACTTGGATGTTTATTTGGACCCAATTCATTGCTCCCAGTTGGCTTGTTAGCTCAATTGGTAGAGCGCTGCACCGGTATCGCAGAGGTCATGGGTTCAAATCCCGTACGGGCCTGAAATTTTTTCATGTCCTATTTGCAACTATTCGTTTCAGTAGTGTTCTTAGCTGCGAGGATCTCCTAATTTCATCTTTCCACCGCAGTGCAAATATGTGAATTTTCATATATCTAAAATCTTCAACTTTTTGGATGTTTAACAGTTTACCGTGGGAGCAGGTTGAAGATGGAAAAACTTTAAGAAATAAACTATGGCGCTTCTCGCAAGCTTTCCGCGAGCGCCAAGGTATAATCACGAGAATACAAGCTGTTCGTAATCTCTTGGTATAATCTATTCTCGCTTTTATGAATTTAATCATCAAATTATCCGCGTACATGTACATATCTAATTTGATATATTACAAGGCTAGAATGTCTAAATGCATTGTCTCTGAAAAGCCTTTGTAAGGAAAGTCAGTAAAGCACAGAAATTTGCGAGCATGTAAGTAATGAAATCTCGAAAGGCCTGATCTGTTTCAGTTCAGTTATAAACAGTTTTAACGAATCTCAGATTTTCCTTCGTTGAAGGAATTTGGTTGTAACACGAAAAAGTTCACCTGATACCCCCCCTCCCCCCGCAAGCTCCTTTGTCTTCTTATGACCCCCCTCTCCTTGGTGGCAGTAAAATGGCAGGTAATTTTCTACAGTACCCCCCCCCCCCCTTTTATATCCTGTTGGTAACAACTGATCCCCGATAAAAACCATTGGGCCCGGTTGTTCAAAACCGCGATTAAACTAATCACCGATTAGGCCTAATCGGCGATTCCAGAGTGCTGGAAGAGCAGTACAAGGCTTTACTATTAAAGCAGAGTAATTTGAAGCTTAATAATTCTTCGTTTGTATATCCATCTATCGTGAAACCGATGCTCCTAAACTCTCTTTGCTTCCTTTTTCTTCGCCCATCAACACCAACACAACCATACAACAAGTCAGCCATGTTGTGATTTTTTAATCTGCCGATTAAGGATTTAATCCACCTAGCGAGCAGGGTTAGATTTAACCCTTGGTTTGATCGAAGTTTAGGAATAATCGGGCTTTGAACAACAGAAACTAATCGGCGACTTAAATTTAATCGGCGATTAGCCTATTTAATCGTGGATTAGCGCTAATCGCAGTTTTGAACAACCGGGCCCATGTGTTCACCCAAGAAAATCCTCCTCTAACTAAGAACAATCTTTCAAGTAAAATTCAGTCCATGTTAATCTCCCAAAATCAATGTTAATAGTACTTTTCACAATTATTTGTCAGTTATGGCATAAAATGGCGTTTTCCTCGGTTTTTATCATATCCATACCCATGTATTGAGCAGTTAACCTGTATTAAGCGCTAGCCCCGTCATTCCCCGTGACCGCTTAATATAGGTTTGACTGTATATATATCTTGTTTAGCTTAACTTGAGTGTTTGCATGATTTAGTTACCTTCCTCTGCTGGAATTATTTCCGTGACCATCCTTGTCCCAAAAAACTCACGTGAAAGTCTAGTCATTTGTTTCTCTTGACTCTCCGCTCTCTCTTTTAGGAGTTGGACATCATTCTCGAGTCTTTTCACTTTTACTTGCAATGTTTCATCCTCGTTCGGCGTTGTTGATATCACTGAATCAGAGTGTTCACATTTTCTTCCTGGCACCTTCGCAGGACCTAACAATAGACAATTTGCAGGCCACCGTGAGTTTCTTAGCTGAAGTTTCGAGGGTTAGCCCATCCCCTGCACGAAAAAATGGATTAACTCGGGTTTGCCAAGTGAGCAGATATGTAGCAAATTTAGTGATCTAAATTTGCACCGCATTTGCAAAACAATATATAAATATGCTGATTTGTTCTTACGGTGTTGGTACGCAAATGTAAAGTAAATGAGACAATGTGCTCTTTATTTACTTAATCCTTGCACGTAGGGCAATTTTTTAATAACGACGTGATTTTGCAAAAACTTTACCCTCTTTGCAAAAAATAGTAGTTTGCCTTGGAGTGCAAAACTAGGCAAATATAGTGCAAAACTTATTTTTTACTACTATGTTTGAATACGTTTGCTCAAGGGATGCAAATGTTCATCTTTGCTTATAGCTTGCTCTGAATTGGTGTAGGAGCAAGAATTGATACCAATAAGTGCTACATGTAAGTTTGTTTACAGTAGTGCATCTCAGAGTAAAAAAAAATCAAGCTATATTAGTATCTGCATGGATTGCACAATACAACTACTGTACAATTACTCATAACAGAAGCCTAAGTAAACCTAGAAATGGATAACTTGCTAAAATGGGTTCTTTTCAACATAGTAAGCGGTCAGATAACAAGCGATGCACTGTGAAAGTAGGGTGAGGTTTTTTTTAAAGAGATTTTGACTTTCTTTTTTTGTTCCTAAGAGCCATCGTAAACATTCCCATACAAACTCTTATAATTTGGCCATGACTCTTATTTCGCAAGATGATCATCACACAGCTGGAGCTCGGTTTGCCTGTACGTATTCTGATCAAAACTCACTAAATTTCAGTTGGTGAAGGACATAGTTGACTGTGAGTATTTGCGTTGCCTCTTATTTAGACATAATACAAAATCGAGTGCAAGAGACCGGAGAGATGTTATCTTTAATAATAAACGATGACATCGCTCGCATCCTAATTAAACGCATCTTCTAAGTGCTTAATATACAGGGCTAGTAATATCAGCAGCGACACCCAGAATAAATCAAATCAGTGAGGAATCTATCACCAATATAGCCCTTTATGCTCACATTGGCGATTTAACAAAATAACCGATAACAATATTTAACAGATGGTTCCAGAGAATTAGCAGATCTAATGAATAAAACTTAGAAACCGTTTTGTATCCAATAGATTGGTCAGTGGATCGAAGATTTGGCACCTAAAATATTACAGTTTTTACTTTATTTTTTGGCATGATACTTCCTCTATATTAGAGCCGATAGAGATATTCGTTTACTTTTTAATCAGATTGTGACATTTTACCATTTACTATCCTTTCTCGCATAGCTAGAGAAACAAATCCTTTAATTGCAAAGTTACCTTTCTCAAATGGAACCATTTGAGTCTCTACAGCTTCTATTCTTTCCTCCAGAGACTTGACTTGGTTCTTAAGTTGTGCTATTGTTATCAGAGAATTTTCAGCTGTTCTGGGTGGGAGAGATAACACTGAGTCGGAGTGCCTACGAACACCTCGTTCCGGAGGTCGCTTCTGGTTACCTAATGGTAGTCAGAGAATCATTTTGATTATTTTTAGATCTATTCTAGTGTTCATACCTGACACACGCACACGCACACCCACGCACCCACCCGCACACGATAAGGGGAAGATGCAGGATTTAGTGAAGGGGAGTTCAGATAAATGTCCACTGAAAGCGGACCATTCAAGAGCGGCTGGGGGTATGCATCCCTCGGAAAATTTTTAAATGGGATCAACAAGTAATATTTTCTTGGCATATCCAATTTAAGCTTTTTGTAAAAAAACTGCAAGTGTTTTCAGGTTTTCATTTCAGTTTAGGAGGTTCGGCCGAGTCACCCGAACAACCGTAGATCCGCTAAAGAAATTCACTACGCCATGGTTTGCAATTAAAGAACTGAATTCTCCTCCATATTTCGTGTCCGTTATTTCAGTGATTGAATATTAACCTGAATACCGAAAATAGAATGGGCTGTCAAAGTTTACTTCCCTTAATTAATGGTATTGCTTCGGAAATTAAAAGTTAAAAATTGCCAACAACAATAACGTCGAGTCGAACAAGGCAATGAACTTATTCCACAATTAATTGTTTGGCCAATAAATTATATCAATCGGATTTACTCAAAACAGCCCTTGTTCATAACTTAATGTGGTTGAAGCAGCAGCAAAGCTGTGCAATTAAACCTCTTCCTCTTGTTACTGAACAGCTAAATTCCTACACTTCAACAACCAAAACAAAATTAAGCGTGAAATATAATGAGCCAATGAGACTGACCAGCCCAAGTTGGCAAATTAAAATGAAGAAGATTGCAAGAGGGTAGGTTGCTCATGTATGCACTGCTTCAGCCTGCAAAAGGATAATGATTGCAATTGACTGGTCCAAGTCGGAAATGTTTTCTTTCGCTATTCAATAATCTATGATCTATCACTTAATTTATGAAGCAAAATTTGACAAAAAAGTTGTTTAAGTATACAGTAACGCAAATTGAGCCAAAATCGAGCAATCCATACAGTGATAGTTTTTTTTAACTTTTGCTATTGAAACAATAACCCCGGAGGAGATCTGCCTCCGAGCGTACAAAAGATAAAGAATAAAAAGATCCGCAGTGTTGTTGATTTTAAACACGCATCAACTTTGTTTTAATCAACATCCTCAGATAAAGTTACTCACCGTCAGCTTCTTGAACAAGCTCAAAGTAAGCTTTCTCGTATTCTTCTTTTTCAATCGTCACAGTCAATTCCACATTCTCTTCACCACCGGCACGGGTCTTCATTTCATCGGTCACAAAAAATTTAAATAAACGTTCCCTGAGCGTGCCATCCTCGTACATGTTCCACAAAGCAGTGAGCCCCGTGAGATTGTCGACCTGAATTGTAAAGCATACGCACCCTTGACTCACTTCAATCAATCTTGAACCAGCAGGAAGCACACAACCCTGGAAGCAGGTGACTAACTGATCATAAGTTGACCATCGAGTCAAAATCTCACGGACAGTGAGTAAGGTTATTCCCGCTGCTGCCACTCCAAACACTGTCTTCATGTTCAGTACTGAAACAAATGGCACTAAATTAAATTTTGAATGTTGATATTTAAAATCATTTTTGGTGGTAGTCTGGCGAAGATCATTGTAAACAAGCTGGAAAAGAACCGTAAGAGGTGACAGAATATGATTGTCAAACATCGAGGGATTTTGTTTTGCATTACTTGAATCCGCTGACTTTTTTCCTTTTTTTTTTTTGTAGTTTGCGAGAAAACATACCGTCCCTGACGACGTGATCGCTCGGTTAACCCAAATTAATCGCAGTCCGATGCAAATTATGTCCAAATAAGTGTCTGCGGAACTATGTTATCTAAGAAGCAGACTGTCCGATTTTGATTTACCTCTGGGTTCATTTTTGGGAAATATGACTGTAGAATCTTAGAAATCACGCCCGAATGGTATTCTTCAGCTTGAAGGAAGCATTTCAGCCTCTTGACCCGATGAAAGCGGCAAAATTCGAAATCGGCAGATTTTGACTGAACGTTTCGTAAAAGTTAGGCCGTTCCTTTTTCTTCAACCATAGGTGCATGAACTTTGATTGATTCTGAATGTGTAGAAGCACAGACGGCCCAAGCTCTAGCTGTGAGATGATCATCCTGCGCAATAACAGTCATGGCGGAATTAGAAGAGTTTGTATGGGAATATTTACGAGCGCTTTAAGGAATAAAAGAATACGTCAAATTCTCAATAAAAATACCTCATCTTACTTCCACGGCGTATCACTTGCTATCTGACCGCTTACTTAGATTAAACGAACCCATTTTAGTGAGTTGTCCATTTTAAGGTTTTCTACGCACATAAGGAAAGCCCAAGGCTGAACACTCCATTTCCAAACGCCTGATCCGAGTAACGAATCAAAGTGCTCTGTGAGCAAACTCGTGAATTGACACATGATTCTTTGGATTATGTTTAATGTTATCTGGTTTAGGGAATTTTGTGGTTGATTGTCATATCTAGAGTACGAGCAGTAGTTCAGTATTCGCTAATGTAGCAAAGAAACAAAGTAACGTCGGGATAAGAAGGCATTACAATTGAAATGATCATGCTATGACATTTGACAAGGGTGGATGATGTCGTATTTAAAACGTATATCATTTTTGTTTCTGGTTCAAAAGAAAAGGTTGGAAGTAAATGTGGATGAAAAGTGAAATTTACTGTCTATCATTGTAAATATTAGAAAATCAAGGCAATACTATCTTAATGAAAACATTAACGATTCCCTCTTTATCAAATGAGACAAACGGGAACGAGTTTTGAGTGATATAACCAAGCCAAGACTGCCACTGTCATTTTGGATCTCCGCCTGGGTAGATTTTAGTCACGTGCTAGGCAACGTATAATCAATAACAAGATAGAATTTTATTTCAAGCCTATTTACCAATTTTGTGGTGTATAAATTTCGCATTTTAGTACGCAATATGTATTTTGAATCTTCAAATTGTCTTGAAACTTAAAAGAAAATTGTTCTTTAAAATTTTACTGAAAATCGGTAGCTAAAATTGTTTGTTTAGGTGTTATTTGATTTTCTTGTTAACATGTATTTTCGTCAGTCGCCGGCATCTTCTGTTGCTCCACACAGGAAAAACATACGATACGAAACGTAATGATCGATTTTGTCCTCAATTTCACGCATAACAGAAAAAGCTTTTGATCATCTGTAAACTCCGAGCCCTTCGCAGTAAGTGATATTTTCAATGAATCTTCGGATTGTTTTCAAGTTCAAGGATTGTAAATTACAATTTTATGAAAAACGAAGGTTGTTCTGTTATTTCAGTGTGAATCCTTGCATGCCTGCCAGTCACTGGCGCCGCTTGTTGAAACTAAAATGAAAAAAAAAACTCTTTTAAGATTATCATTTGCCTCTTTTTCACCCCACCATTATTCTCAGCAATAAAGGTCGCCATTTCGTTTGTTTATTGCTCGCCAAAAACTATCAAATGCACTCAAAAGCCTAAAATCGAAAAAAAGTTTACAGGAATCGACCAATCGAGCGAGCGAGCGAGTGTCACTCCCCACATCGTATCTACAACTCGCTCTTGCGCATGCGCGCAATTCACGAGTTAAAAATCCCAGCACAAAATGACCGGGCAGCCACAAATCCAACGCAGAATCCAAGCACATATACAATAGTTTCATTTCAATTCACTACAAACTCAATCTTCCCCGTGCAACCGACGCTAAGCCGCAGTTTGCATCAAAAATTTCCAACTAGAAACCTATAAATGATTTATAGGTTTCTAACAGCCCGGGTAAACATCAACCTTGACACGCGTTTGGAAATGGAGTGTTCAGCCTTGGGCTTTTCTTGGGTACGCAGAAAACCTTGAAATGGACAACTCGCTAAGATGGGTTCTTTTCATCAAAGTAAGCGATCAGATAACAATTAATACGCTGTAGAAGTAAGGTGAAGTATTTTTTGTACGTATTTGTAGCGTATTCAATGGTTCTCGAGGGGAATATATATAACAGCGTAATATATATGTAAGATTGTACGCCAGCACACAGCGTTACCATTGTTATTCCTATATATGCTCAACCGTGCTGTAAATCAACTTTCCTAAATAAAAGCAAATAAACTAATCGCGAGTATTGTAGGATAAACTCTACTATATTGATCATTGAAGAAGAACAGTTGAATTAGAGAAGTGAAAGGAATTAGTTGACCAATAAATAGCTCTATATTGGGCAAGGCGACGCGCCGGGTAAGCCGGAAAACAAAAGGTAGCCGACCGTTAAAAGGTGTTGATAGGCTTGTGCAGCTCCTGCTCATTCGCTAGCGCTTTGAAATCTTATCTCCTCAAAGTTTAGCTGTTATAAAGATATCTTTTAATGATTTTCCTTTGCGATGTGATAATAAGGGTTAGTTTTAAGGTGTCATTTCCCCATCTGTATGTTCTTGAGGTTTCAGTGGCAAAGCTGGATGAGATTGTGTCACGAAAGACAATATAAATTTTCCTCTGTGTGCGTTTGTTGTTTTAAAGTGTACTTTCTCTGCCGCAGAAAATGACTCCGGAGATACGTTTCTCAAACATTCATATACGTATCCTCTATTCTTTAGGCGTATCATGAAACTCTGTACGTTTTCTATCAATCGTGGAGTGTAATATAATTGAAGTTGTTGCCAATGTTGAGCTGGCAACTTTCTGTGGATTCGCATTTCGAAAATGTCACCTACTTCTTAGCGTCTAAACAATACAACACTCAGTTGTCCTCTTTCGCAATGCTTTTCGTAACTTTCGTGTCTGCATGTAGTCGCTGGTACAATGCATACTAGGCTCAGCGAAATGTCAACATTTTCAAGATATCTTAACAACCGTCTAAAGAATCCTTGTTGCTGTTCATGTTATCATTATGAAACTTTTCTTCCGAGTTGCTGATCATCTTCAAACAGCTTGAAGCTTACAGCGTTTAAGTGTTAGTGACTCATTATATTATAACTAATGTCACATTATACTCGATCATCCTCTTTCGAATATGTGGTCGATAAAATAGGTTGCATTAAGTTGACCGAAATGCCACCTTCTTCAACATGTTTTAACAAACGTCAAAGGATTCAGTTTAATTCTTTGCTATACTAGTGCACGATGTTGCCTCTGGGTTGATGACCGTCTTCAAACAGCTCGAAGCGTGCCAGGTTTGAGTTAGTTAAAAATTATACATCGATAATATCATACTGTCCTCAATTGCCCTCGAAGTTTGCAAGGGCTGAGTTAGTGAACCATGACAGTCATAACAGTTAGTTGTCCACTTTCGCAATGCATCTTCTGTGGTCACGAAAACAATCTGCTCAGCGAAATTTCAACACTTTCAAGATATCTTTACAACTGTCTAAAGAATCCTTTTTAATCTTCATTTTGTTAGTGTGCTACTTTGCTTCTGAGTAGCAGATTGCCTTCAAACAGCTCAAAGCTTACAGCGTTTGAGATGGTGAATCATTACATCATTAATAATGTCACATTACACTCGGTTGTCCTCTTTCGGGTCTGCGGTCAATAAAATGGTTCGCATTTAGCTGATCGAAATGATTCAGTCTAGTTCTATATTTCACAAGTCGGCAATGTTGCCTCCAGGTTGATAATCGTCTTCAAACAGCTCGAAACGTACAGAGTTTGAGTCAAATGATAATTATGCATCGAAAATATCATAGTGATCTCATCTGTCCTCTTTTGCGATGCTTTGCGAATCTGTGGTCGATAAAAAATTTCCATTTAGGTTATCGAAACGCAAAATACTTTAAGATCTCTTTGAGGGTCGAATAATTCAGTTTGACTCTTCATTTCAGCAGTGGGCGCTGTTGCCCTTTATTGCCGATCCTTTCAAGGAGCTCGAAGCCGTTACATGGTTTGAGTTAGTAAATCATAACTTCCTTGCTAATTTCATATTACACTCATTTGTCCTCTTCCTCCTACTCAAAAGTTGTAAGCTTCAAGCTGTTTGAAGACGATCAGCAACTCGGAAGCAAAGTTTCATAATGATAACATGAACAGTAACAAGGATTCTTTAGACGGTTGTTAAGATATCTTGAAAATGTTGACATTTCGCTGAGCCTAGTACGCATTGTACCAGCGACTACATGCAGGCACGAAAGGTACGAAAAGCATTGCGAAAGAGGACAACTGAGTGTTGTATTGTTTAGAGGCTAAGAAGTAGGTGACATTTTCAAGGATGATCGAAATGCGAATCAACAGAAAGTTGCCAGCTCAACATTGGCAACAACTTCAATTATATTACAACGAATTCTCCATAGAGTAGGTCTCATTTTCTTGGAAGTTTTTAAAAAGCTAACTACTCGGCAAAGGAATACGCTTTCATTTGCAGTAATCTAAAATTAAAAACTCAAGAAGGTAGGGTGGGTTCGATTTACTACAGATATCCTGTTGCATGACAAAAGGTGCCGTAATAGGCTCCTGTAATATTATGTTGAAATAAACTTCATGGCGTTTGGCTGATCAATATTCTACGTGGTAGTTGGTGGCTCGCGTAGCCACAAAATTAGTTACTGGTTTGGCCAATCAGCGAGCGGTTAAGGAAAACAATACAGCTGTTGTCACAATAGGAATTCCCGTAAAATAAATCGCGTTCGATCGATAACTCCGCCAAGATCGTACTCTAGTACGTTGTCTTACGAGCCATGTTCTCTTCTGTCAAATCAATTTCATCAGATGGCTTGCTTGAACGTTGAATGCGTTCTAAGTATTTCAAAACAAGGGTTAATCTGTTGAGAATGAATTTTTTACACAACACAGACACAAACAGCAGTTATTTGTCTATTCCCCGCCAAAATTACATTATGGCGCGAAATAAGTGAATTCCGAGTTGAGACATCGTATGCGAGATGGAAGCAAAAACTACATTCGTAACAATGTAATTTCTTCTTAGAATTTGGAAAAGTTTAATTTCCCAGCATGGAAACTGAATGGAGAATGACAAACTTCGCGATTCAAAATACGTTCAAGTCCGGTAAGTTAATTTTTATTGGATTGTTATTACACGTAACATAATTTTTATTATGATAGGATTTATTTATGGAATTTGTGAAACAGATCTGATTAATTCTCCTCGTAAATACAGTGGTAATTAGTTGGGTTAAATTTCAGTAGCATGGTTTGCTTCAACTTTGCATACATCCTGTGCAAAGATCAAAATTGTAACGAAATCGTTGCCTGTAACAAAACAGGGCGGAAAAGTAAGATGACAAGTTTCTCGTGCGTCCATAGGTCAAGTCCTTGCTTGCCTTCTAATAAGCTTTACGGTGTCACGATGACTGTAATGTCATTATCACATTCGTGACAGGAAAGCTTGACTTCTTGCTTTTAAGGACGTTTACGAGCATAAAAAATTTGCGATATTTCTAAAATTTTTTCATCTCGCGGACACGATTATTTTCACGTTCACCGGAAATGAATTCAGTCTTTATAAAGGATAATGGTCATTTGATCGCTTTCTTAGTATTCGGGCGCTGATAAAGAGTGCGGCAAAACCGTGGTGGCAATTTCTGTCAACGATCTCTGTCAACGATTTCTGTGGAATTGTAAGCAATCGGGTGCCTTTCCATTGCTTTGTTAACCACAAAGTATTCAATATATTTCTAAGGTGAAATATACTGAATGTAACTGATTTTTTTGCCGCAAAATTACAACGATGACAAAGCTTTACAAAAAGTTTCTACGCGTCTAGCGCTAATGAATAATCCAATTTATGGGGAAACATTACTACTCTTAAAGCAGAAATGCCCCATCTATTGTTGTCTGTTTTCTTTGTTGTTGACAGAAATAAAACAGGCAAACCTTAATTTAGAAATGACCTGACCTATATTCTTCCATGTCATTGGTTTGTTGAGGAACTTAGTTGCTGAAGAGCACGTTTCATATTGTAAACCAAATCTGATTGGTTGACACAGTAACTCATATCCTAAAGAACTAATTAAAAATGTATTTGAGATCTGATTGGTTCATTCAGGAACTAAGATACCTAAAATTTCAAGTACACATTAAAATGGTGAATGGGGATGTGTTTTAACAACAAAGGTTCTCTTTACATGCAATCAACTCTCCTATACAAGTTATTCGTCTAACCGTATTTCCTGAGCGCTACTAAAGCCCCATCAGAGCAAGCTTTTTCTTAAACATGTAGATTAGTGATATTCTCTTAGCAGATAAAACCAGAAACGATAGTTAAAGGCAAATAACGAAACCTGAGTGTCGCATCTTTTACACGAACCTTTTGAAAAAGAAAGCGAGTAGGCATAGAACGAACGACTTCATGGCTACCCAGGAACATTCCGGCTATGCCTAGTTGGGAACTCTACAGGCCTAAGAACTCTAGGAATAAAGACGGTCTAATAGCATCTTAAGAACAGATTTTCCAGCGTGCAGTCACCTACGTAAGCATTATTGATAATGGTAAAGTCTTATGAAGTATGCTTATGCGTACTGCCTGCCGTCGCACCACCTCATCATTGGAAATGACCTGCAAAGACGTACTACTACACAGCAACGATATCGAAATACATACAACATCCACTGGAAGTGACTCGGTTATTATGTCAGTAAAAGCTTCAGAAGGCTTTTTTCACTCAAAGATCACCTGAATTGGTCGTCTCTGACAAACTTAAGATATCACTTCAAGATACCTTGTAAATTTTAATGGAAGCGAACAACTACTTCATATGATAACAGGAAAAAGTTCTACTTACCTTGCGCCACCTTATCGGTCACAACTTTGCCCAAAGAGTAAAATTTCGCTTAAAATGAAAAGAACATAAGAACAAAATTATCACGAGAGACACCACTCAAACACGATCTCCATCGAGGATCGAGGAAAAATTCGATCCTACATTAGTTCAGTGATATGCGGGTGCGAAAACGTACGTAATATTCTGCTGTGTAATATTCGCTTCCGGTGATCTCTCGTATGCTCCTACTAAACTCAACCGCCTTGAGCGTTTTCATACGCAAACTCAAAATTTTTATTTACCTTTTCTTATTTCTGCTCTATCGTTCTTATTTCGTCGCTGCTCATACTCCTCGATCTCTTTCACCAAGTCCTCCTTCTCTATTTCTGTCAAAATCTCTTTTAGAAAGTCAAGTGCGCAAAAGTCCAAACTTTCATGTTTCTCCAGTTCTTCGAACAATGTTCGAATATTGGAAATACTGTCATCAAGCTCCAATGATGTCTGTCTTCTACGGCAAATATCCTTGAGTTGTTCCAGATGATTGCCTTCGTCGCTATCGAGTGCATCGCTTATCTTTGCAAGTAAGTTTTTGCATCCTTTCCTTTCCTTCTCGAACTCCATAAGTTTTTCCAACAGAGTGAACTCTGCGAAATTCTTCAAGACTTCCTTCAAAACTCCAAGTCGGTCAATTCCCAAGTGACTTTTTCCTTCTAGTCTTTTCAATAATGAACGGGCGTCTGGTATGTTATCAGCCTCGTCGTCTAATCCACACGTCTCGAGTAACTGTTGATGATCATGCTGACTGAGTTGTCGGCCTATCTTAGAGAGCAGACCCCTGTATGTGTAATAAGACATGGCGATGTAGCACAGTTTCAATTCTTGAAAAGGCTCTAGTGGTTTATTTCATGGGCGCTTTTGACTCACTTACGATAGCGGAAGGAGTTGTCTCAATTGGTCACGCAAAGTTGAGCGGTTGTCACCACCCTATCAGTTTCAGAATTTCAAATTATTATCCTCTCAAGTCGCGTCTGCCTGTCCTGGGATCACGCATTGTGGGTAACTTGGATGAACGGTGTATGATGATGATAGTGGGTCTTTATTCTAATTAATCACCCTTAGTAATGGAAAGCCTATGTGAGATATGTTCCTGCTTTGGCAATTTATGGATTTTCGTAGTCACCTTATGACTACGAATCCTTCAATGGAAACCGACTCCAAAGATGTCCACAGACATATCCGCCTCCATTGACCCAAGCTTGAATTGTGAAAACGTCACCGTTACCATGACTACGAACCCTTCTAGGGAAACCTAATATTTATGGAGGCTCTTTTGTCTTTACCCAGCTTGTTTGCATTAAAGTAGCTGGTTGTCTCATAAGTTTAAGCAGGATGAAGCGGTTAGTAAGTGCGTCTCTCTTCAAAATTATAGTTTATTTTTTCGAACTTCAGCAGCGCTGGATTTTTTTTTTTGTTTCAGATCCACTGATTTTGAGCTTCATCCCTCTAATATTTTCCGAGAAAATCGATGCTGAAACGATGATCATAGGTTTCTAAATATGATCAGTGCCAAACTCAGTGACCAAAGGAATTCTAAGCACGCAGGCCGTTTCAAATCACCATACAGTGCCGCAACTTCCCGTGACAGCCTACCGCGGTTCAAAACCAAGCCGAGCGTGCTGTGGAGTTGTGTAAGGTCGAAATGTGGCTGAACTTCTCCGTTTGCATTGATGTGTCAAACAAATTATTTTTGCTAAGAATTAGCCGGGTTGTGAAAACGCACCAGAGCTAGCGAGGTAGGGCAGAAATAGTGCAAATATGTGACAAGAGAAGGAAAACGTGTCGGAATCGTGTTGCGGCCTGATAAGGGTCAAAGTCCTTCAGATGGCTCAGCTTAAGAGTAGAAGGTTTATCAGGGACTTGATTGAAGGATGGGGTCGGTGAAATTTGACTAAACAGGATAAGTAAGGTAAATATACAAACAGGATGAGGAAAATTGGAAAAGGCATTGATTTTAAGGATCCTGTTAACCGTGTGTCCCGTTTCTCGTTTTTCTGTTTTGCTGAAGGACAATTGCTTAAGACGTATGTTTCTCGAATTGTCTTAACCAGGCACTATGACGCAACAACAGTATATTCTGTTCTCATCCGTAAATTTCTCAGAAAATCATCTCTCTCGGAAGTTTTCCAACAGGCTTTGTATTTTCGTACTCGACCCATGTCTCCAGCTCACATCATAACACATTGAACGCGGCGAATGCTGTTACTGTAGAAATACGCCTTTGGAATTTCATTTACTTAATTTCAATTGCTCATTGAGCTCTTCACGAAAAAGATAGATGTTTAAATATCAATATCACTGGCAACTCATGCACGATGCAAAACTTGTCCTTTCATTCACAACGTAGAGAAAATATCGGGACCCAAAAGATCCATTAAGATCATTGATCACTTCACGTGTACCTCCGCCAATGTTATTTACTGCATAACTTGCACTTATTGCAATAAGTTATACATCGGCGAGACAGGAAGACGACTGGGTGACCGATTCCGAGAACACCTTCGCGATGTGGAAATAAATGACAAGGACGCATCCAAGCCAGTCGCTAGACACTTTAATCTTCCTTATCATTCTAAACAGCATATGGCAGTTTGCGGCCTTTCCTTACATCTAGGCAGTTCGGAAAGCCGTAAAACACTAGAACAAAAATTTATATTTCAAATCGGCACCCTTAATCCCCACGGAATCAACGAGCGCTTTTCATTCAACTAATTTATTCCTGTTTTTTCGTCACCATATTCCCACCAATGGCGTAGCTCCACTTTCTACATATAAATCCATACACAACCCACAATTCCTCTAATCGCTCTGACGAAGGGCTAACGCTCGAAACGTCAGCTTTTTTACTCTTTACGGTGGCTAATTTACGTTTTCAACCCAGTTGTTAACACTAAATTACCTGCTATACTCTCCCACCGACGCAGCACCACAGTTTCTTTAGAAACTTACCCCTTCATTCAAATATTTACTAAGTTGACTTTAGTTAGAACTGCAAAACAAAAGAACTTAACCTACGAACGGTACACAAATCAAGAAAGCCACAAACTGCAGGCAGAAATGGGAAACTTTTCTCGCTCCGTAACTGCCGAAAACCAGTTACAACTAGTAGCACTACTGATGAGAGGGAACCAGCGACTGGTTTTGCTGTTATTCCCTACATTCAGGGTGTTACGGAACCCATCAAGAGAATTTTGAATGGCCACAACGTTAAAGTTGCTCAAAAACCTTTTCAGACTTTGGGGCATATTTTTGCCAACCCAAGGATCCTGTCACGAAAGAACAACGAACCGACGCTATTTACTTACTTCCTGACGCCTATTTACACCTCGTCAGAAAAAAGGGCAGCTAATTAGAGAGCGTATAAAAGGACCTCTTGTTGTAACGTTTGATCACCCCTGATGAAGCCACTCGACAGGAGTGTCGAAACGTTGGGTCTATAAATTGTAACTTCTCCGTTACATTCGTTAAATCTTAAAACCAGAGTAGCATCAAACTATGTCAAACAACTATTTTAATACATTTAGTCTTTTCTATCACAACGTGTAACATTTGTGAGGAGGCAATGTCTCTTCAATTTACATTTTTCTTATACAAACTGTTTTGATAATATTAACAATTGAACTGAATCTAGTTTACCTCATTTTTTCAATATAATTTTGCTCAAATCAAGCGTGATACCTCTAAGCAGCCCAACCCTTTTTTATTTTTAACAAAATAAGGAGAACACGAGCAGTTATTTAAATAATGTCTTCCTAGCAAAAATCGTCTTGTTTGCTAATTCTGGCTGGACCATTTAATTCCCAGATCCAAGCGGTAATTCTCTCTTCTGACGGACATACAATTCCCTCTGATTGAGACTGGATAATATGGTGTTATATCAGAAAACACCCTCTGGCTGCTAAGCATGTCTAATCTCCTAAACTGTTTGTAAGACAACATATATGAATCGTAAGGAGAAGTGAAACTTTGATTATTATTAATTTATAACAATTATAACACAACCAAACAGTTTCCATCTTTCGTTGTTTTCGTCACTGCCAATACGTTAAATTGCGCATGTGCACATCATATTCCCGCTGAACAGCTAAGTAAAGTACATGGCTCCTTTCATCTTAGCGTTGACTTCGATGGCTTTTGCAGATTTCTCCAGGTCGATACTGAAACAAGAAGATTCTACTTTTAATAAAACTTTACAAGTAAACTGACTCGGAAGAGGAATCATGTTTGGTAAGGACTAGCGGTGCTAAAAAGTTACAAACGTTCTTTAAGCAACTGACAGTCCAAAGTAAGACATAGAGACAGAGTAATAACTTGAACACAAGTTCCAATAAAAATACTAGTCATCAAGTCTGTGCTAAAATGTACCTAAGGAAAGGTTAGGGTCTGTTTGACAAAGAATAATCAAGCCCCCAATCACCATTTTTAAAGTAAATACTCGACATGTTATGTTCAAGCTGAAGTACCTGGATTCCAAAATGACTGCACAAATAAAAGTCGAACTTGTACGGATGTGTGATACCGCTGTCCACTGTCGTACCAGGAGGAACATTCCTTGCTTTGCCAAATTCATCTCCTTGGTTTTCACAGAACAATCTCGTATGATGGCGATTCTGAACCACAACAAAAGTGATTCTCGGACTCGTGCACAGTACTTAGCGGCATTAGCGTCCATAATTGCTACAACAGCAGCAATTGAAGGAATTCCATTTTCAGTCGGGGAAGGGTGGGTGACGTCGGCGCCAAAGACAATAACAGGTTCTCGGAAAACAGGCGACTTTTCACCCACATCTATGACATGATTAATTCCATCAAGTTTGGAATTAATATTCAACGCGATGTTGGCGGAAAGCTGGGGGTTGGTACGGTGTACGTGTTTTGACTGAACACTGTGTTTGAATTCCAATGACATTGTCTCCGACACGTTTTATCACTAAATAGATTTGTTTGTCTCTCTCGGGGAGAATAGCCATGATCAGTTGCAGGCCTGGATTTTCCACGAACCATTTAGAAAACAAACTCTCTGCCTGAGAGAATTAAAAAATGAAAGAAAATTATGGAAGCCTAACTGAATTCAAACTCTACTTGTTATGTAATGAAAGAGCTCCCATCGGTCTATTTTACGAAACGGATCTAACACAGGGGCACTTATGGCTACCCTAACGCTTAGTGATCAAAGTTTCTGTACATAAGTACTCCTTATTCGAAGCTTCAACATGTAATACGAACGGAAAAGTAGAGCCTTTAGGGCGTAAATAATCAAAAGTTGGATCGTTAGTAGCGCCACTCAATTCCTTTGACACCAAATCACTACCCATTGAATAAGTACACAGCACTGTCCACTCATCCTCTTCTGAGGGGGTTCACAGTTCTAGCAAAGAGTATCCTTCTGAACTTTGTTCGGTGGATTTTTCAACGACTCTCGTTTCATATATGTGCACAGCGGTTGAAGAAACGAATATACAGCCACTATTCAGCTTAGTATAAACCCACCACAGTTCACAAACCACCACAATGAACAGACCTACATACACAAATATTTATGATAATAATGGTTAGAGAACAGAAAACACAACAACTCACCGCGTATGGCTAATTCTCAAGCTTCTGTCTGTCAGGTTCAAATCTGCTGTCTTCAAGATTGTGGGGTTTTACATTTAGCATTTCACACAAGAAATCAGGAACAACAGTTTGATCCTTGTAAAATCCTTTTGCAGAGACTGAAAGTACAGAAAATCACTGAGAATATCATGTAAACATTAGACAGTTCTTTAACCATTTTGATAACTAACAGTGACTAGCATCTAATCTCTCTTTGAAGTACCCCCCCCCCCCCCCCCCCGAATGACAAACATTAAGGTCACAGAAATAAAGGAAATGGTCACCAAGGTTAACCAAATTCTCTTTGTCAGCTCGGCAGGAAATGTTTAGAAAACAGTATGGAGAAGATACATACTGATGATAAGGACTGTAAAGGGTTAATGGGCTCATGATCAGGAACACTGGGAATCTCAATTTCAAAAGGAAACAGTACCTCATTTTCAGAATTACAGTATACTCTTGAAAATGAACTTTTTGAGACTTGAACATTACTGAGTAGACAACATTTCATATATTCCTCAAATTTTTTCAAAGCAATGGTAAGAACATAAAAATTATATGAGATTTTACAAACTGCAGCAACTCACCATCAATGTTTACCAGCATGGCCTTCCACTCAGAATGGCGAATACTTGAATAAAAACCAATTTCACCTCACACCCCTCCCCCAGGCATCTTCCTTGACCATCAAATGCGAAGAATAATCTTCCAATAAGGGTGTAATATATTGATGGCATCTGTCGCACCACAATGTCCAATGCCTGTACTGTATTCTGAGGTATTTTGCCATTTTGTTCTCCACTCAAAAAGTTGTTAAGTTCCTAAAGACTAGAAAGCTCAGCAAACTGAATTTTAACCTTGTGGGTAAAATAATAATAAGCATTAAAATATTTTTATCCATTAGTATGAGTACATCTACAATTATAAACGGTATATTTTCAGTAGTGATCCTTCCAGTGCAAATGCAACAAAAACTGTCTCAATTATATCTTTATAAAGATCTGCAGACAGCATGACATCTTAAGTAACAGTTAAAAATTGCAGACTACCCTGTACTTAAAGTTTATTTCTAAACTGATTGTTTATCATTTATTCAATGCAAAAGAGTGATTGCATTCAAAATGTGACCATCACCAAGGTGTTATAATTATTATCATTATTATTTAATTATTGTACACTATGTCTTGTATGTGACGTATATCAAAGCAAATGCTAACCTTGAAAACCCTGTCTCTTCCTCCATCTTCACCTGGGAGTTTAACATCAAGTTCAGCCTGCAAGTCACACAAAAAAAGGAAAAACAATTCCTTAACACCAACAGGAGATTTGAGGATTAAAATGTTGAAAGCAGTCTGGTGTTGGCTGAAATATATTTGATGACAAAGTGACGTACCATAAACATGCTGGTATAAACATGAATATTTTCCCTTTTTTTTTTTTATCCATGGCCACCATTTTTTGAAGTTAGATTTAATTGTTAACAATTAACAATTGCTTAATTAACAATTAAGCATTGCTAATAAAGTCATGTCTTCAACTTCCTTTATACAATGTTTACTCATGTGTTGCAGTCCAAATTATTGTTTTTTTCAAATGAAGATAATCTGGTTTTATCAACTGAGTTGATAATGTGAATCGGCCAGTGTAACAAGTTTCTAAAGCTGAACTTTTTAGCACTGGCCTTTTATCACCTCTTGTTCAATCTCCTTTGCAAAGGATAACCCATCAATGAGGGGTGACTTATATCACATTACAAAACGCTGTTGATGGGGAAACTCACAGGATCAGGTAGCTTTACCCTGCTGTAAAATGCCAGGACAAATTGAAAGAGTTCATTTCATGAGGCCTTCTAGTCTGTAGGCTTAAAGGAGGCTCCATAGAGTTTTTGCTCAATGTTGGTGCACACGTCAGTATATTGTTTTTTTGAAAATTTTAACATTTTTGCTTTTCTAGCTCATTAAAAGCCATCAAAAGGTGAGGAGCAAGGTTAGGAATATAGTTTGCTGTAGTAAATAGAGAGAAAATGATTTTCGTCACTAAGCTAAGGCTCCATGAAGGGAGATGTTCGCCAGCAATAATTTGGCTTTGCCTTTGATTTTTTTCAATTTCCTATTAATAGTGAAATCTCCCAAAAATTTCACAATTTGTGAAAATTGTCCTGCTGATCAATTAAAAGCCAAAGAAAATAGGGGTTACCAACATAGTTTTCTTGCTTTTTGCTATTTTGTGTTTTCTTCCTCCATCTCAAATTTGGTCATAAGGATTTTTTTATTAACAGGCACTAGCAAGGACACAAATATGTTTAATGGCCCAGCAAATCTTGAAATTTTACCAAAGGAAAAGAAATAAATCTTACTCCAAAGATCCCTATTTTCTTTGTCACAAAACAATATGTAATGGAATAGAATTTTGCTAAGTTCAGTATCTGAGCATGCAAAGACTTTCCAACCACTACAATTGTAAAGTTTGCAACTACGACATGAGTTGGTGATGGCAACTGTCAAGATAGTTTATATCCTCAACAGCATCCTCAACAGACATCAACTAACTTTTGTTTACCACCCATTCAACTGACAAGACAAGTTTATTAGAGAAAAAGATTCTACAGAGGGTTATGACATCACCCAGTGCATCATGAGCATCAAAGCTTTCTGGAAAGAGGTGCTTGTATAACGAGCTTTGGTTCACTTTCGGATACTGACCTCCACCGTTTTCCAAGATGGAGTATTTGCTCTTGATGAAAACATCATGAGCATTTATGAACTAAATGTTATTCTTATTCAATGACATGTAAATGAGTGGCAGGGTATTCTGCAGTTTCTCCCTGTCGAATTTGTTTCCGTGTCAAATAAAAGAAAACTGTAGAATTTGTAATCGTCGAACTTTCCTCTCTGATAAATGGTCGCTGTGTGAATTTTGGTATTACATATATTTTTCTTGTTCTGCCTTTTAAAGTGAACAGCACAAAGTTCAGTATTTGACAATGTTACGTTGACTTCTCCCGATGTCTCGGACAAATTCAAGTTTAGTCCAACGTTACTTTCATACGTTCTTCCCTCTTTGGCCCCTTTCCTAGCTGCATCTGAAATTTTTTGCTTGTTTAATTACGATCCTTGTTGTTTTAATTCTTCAATTGACTATCTATATTTGTGCATGTGACTTTTCCCATCCATGTTGTCGTTGAATTCTTAACAAATTCTTCACGACTTGAGTCCCCGGCTCAATGTGGAAGCATTCTAGTGTTCTTGGGATGTATTTGTAGCATAGATTTTTCTGTGAGACACAACAGGACACTCAAAAATCTTCACCCTGGACTCGAGATTGCCATGTCTTTTGTTTCGAACGTATGATCTTCTGATAGTCGTCATGAAGCATTTTCTTTGGTGAAGCTTTCAGAAAAGTTTTGACACAGGCGGACCAAGCTCACGTCTCGAGAAAAAGCAAACGATTAACTCGTGAAAGCGTCATGCGTTGTCTGACTCGATGTTACGTTATGAGAGAAACCGTTGAGAATTTTAACAAGTTATAAGGAATGGTATCGAGAAAGAAATAAGGTCGATTTACAACGATAAATATTTCGAAATATGAACATTCTACAGGTAAAATCAATAGAACTTACCAACATCTTGTGTGTCCGTTGTAGTTTCTGGCGATCTCTGCTGTTTCAAGCTCTTTTTGCCATCACCGTTAACGTTATTCCTGTTATAAAACGAAGAGAAGGCTGCACACTCCGATTTCGACCGTTGTTAACGCGGAGGTGGTTTGCGCCCCTAAAATCCTCCCGATCAGCATTTTTCTCAGTCATAGTTTACGATCTAAGATCATTGGACCCTGGGACATGCCTCAATACCAAACTCTAAGCGCATTTCGCTGAAAACGTGCGTTTTCCACCTGCAATTCGCTACTCTTTAGCCATAATCTTGATGACCAAACTGGACATGGCTGCCGAAGACTTGGGTATGAGGTTAATTTTCTCTCTACCATGAGTGGCACGGTAGATTAATGTACAGTACTTATTCCATCCCCACAGCGACACCTCGCCTTAATCTATTGTCCCGATCAACCAACCAGACAGCGAGGTGCAAATAAAACAGATAAACAACAGTTTTAAATAAAACTTTTTGCGGGGTTTGCTTTGAGCAGATGAGCCTGGAGGCCAGAGGCAAATGTTCAAGATATTCCTCTGGAGAAACTTATGTGAGATCAGAAATGGCATCGAATAACCCTGGTTTCTTTAATTTTATTTTGTGAAATCGGCAGCAATATTTTGTGTGTATTTTTGGATTTTTTTCTTGTTGTAACTTACGTTTACGTTTACAGCTAATCTTATCGGTGGAGATTTTGCTCCACCAAAAGACTTAACTTTGGAACAGTGGGAAAAACGATCGCTCTCAGGACAAATTTTTTTCATTTTCGCCTTCCCAAAGGAGACATACATCATTACGATCTTAGTATATCTCCCGATAAGTGTCCAAGGCGCGTGAACCGAAGTGTTGTCGAGGCGATGGTAAACACATATCACAAAGTTTTTGGAGGACAAAGGCCTGTTTTCGATGGAAGAAAAAAACCCTACAGCGGTAAAGCTTTGCCAATCGGACGAAAACCAGTAAGTGTGAACTGTAGAAACCTGCAACTATTTTGCTATGCATCTTGGTGATCTTAAGATCTAAATATATTTTGATTTCAACCATCTTTCCTTTGTCTTCTTGCATTGTCTAGGGAAACTGCTCTTTGATCCCTCTCCTTTCTTTTTTGATGGAACTTATTTTTCTAGGTTAAAATTCCTTGTACGATGTCGTGACTTTAAATTTAAACTTGTATAATTTTGCGACACTTAAGTGAATGCGTTCGACGAACTTGACTTCTATCCCCTCACTAATTAAATTAGTAGTGACTACTAATTTAATTGTAGGTCCAGAGTATCGAGGTAACATTCGCGCAATACGTTTTTGTCCTAAACTCATACAAATTAAATTGACCACGTGCACTTCTCTCCTGAAGCATGTTTGAAGTTATAGTATTGGAGTTTAGAGCACAAAACATGTTTATGATTTACTGACACATGTCGCAAAGAAAGAAAATGCTGATCAATACAAAATGTATTAAGAGTTTGTTTAACTGACAGATAAAAGGTCACTTTTTCGGAATACCGTCTTAATGCCTCAGGTAACACACTGAAACAGGCACAACGTACTTCTGAACGCCTCTTTGTGCCTTTTTTCGCCGGGAAAACTGTCTTGAGACATTCGCCGTAGACGCTTCGATTTTGATCGTGTGACCCTATACGTCACACGTGTGTACATTTAGCCAAGTAGATATGGCGGATAGTAGTTCGAGTGAAAGCAGTTCGATTTCGGGGTCTGAGTATTCGGATTTTGAGGTCTCTATGGAAGGTGAACATATTGAAAGGGTTTATGAACCTGTCGGTGAAATCAGACCCTCGCGATTTCAACCCTCAGGACGAACCTGAAATAGAGTGCGATATTCAAGAGAGGATCATTGATCCGTGCAACGCGGCCGCCTCAATCAAGAAAGCGAGAATGGTGAGTGCATTTACACTTTTAAATAAAGTATCTGAAAATCAATCGCTTGTTGAATATAGGAGCGATCAAGTAAAGAAAACCAAATGTGCAGACTCTTGAATACCATGGGAGCGAAGTGTTTTTATGTTACACACACGCACCTTCCGAAGCTAAGGTTTCACTGACTGAAAATGTAAACATAAACGCTTGTGGAGATGAATTGGATGGACTATACACGTTTCCACTTCAACGAACGATTAAAGATTTCTCGGCGTTTACTTTAAAACACGATGCAGCAAAAAATAGCATCGGTGCATGTAGAATTGACCATCCTCTTAATATTAGCTTATTGTTTACTTGTGGTCTTTACATCTTGTTTATAGCCTAGAGTTTGAGTTATCTCTCACGTTTGTGACAGTTACAGAGCTGATAACTGTTCCTTTTGGTGAAACCAATCATATACGTTGTGCTCTCTATTTCTTCTATTCAACATCGTGAATAAATTACTACTTTACAGATTTTGTTATAACAAGGTGTCAGTGTGGTAACTGCTAATCAGTGTAGAGGGAGAAAGAAGACATCTTTTGCCAAGAAGTAAATGTGGCCATAAATAAAAATTTGGAGGATGTTACAGCGGAACAGTTGCAGGTAGAAGCCAGATGTATTGTCCAGCATCCAGGGTTTGAGGAAACTGATAAAGGCTGACTCTGTCTGCATTTGTTTTGTTACAAAACATCACTACACAGTGCTTCCCAGGTTTTTGTTTTCTTTGTTTTACATCCTGTTGTTCTCCATTCACATTGTAAATGTCAACGTGGCTAAGAAGGGTACAGTTTTGGGCAACTTGAACGTGAACAAATATATATATATATATATATATATATATATATATATATAAGTTCAGGTCTTAATTTTGAGAAACATTGCATGCTTGTTATTCTGTAGCATGAGTTTGTTGCTGACTCAGTTCCTTTTTTTGACCAAAGCACTGCATTTTAAACGGTGGGAGCCAGGCAGTCCCATGACATGTGTTTTCATGGTTTCCCCTCTCAGGCTGTTGGCTTGTTTTATTTATGGTGAATGAGGGTGAGTAATTTACTATTCACTTAGTTGACAGTGGCACATTTTTGAAACAAGTAACCTTTTGAACAGGATTGATTTCATAATGTTTCTGGTTGCAAATGAGAAACAACGTTTGAGAGTGATGCTTATAACAAGGTGTTTCTTGTAACATCTGTTTACAGCCTGTTTCTTTTATTGTTCACTTCCACTGGAAGTTAATTAAACTTAGGCACACGAATGTGCTATATATATGCTGCTCAATGTTAGTTGTAATCATTCCTGGAGAACTCTCAGCTAGAGACAAACTGGGTCAAAAGAAATAACCAAAAAGTTACAACAGTAAGAAATCTTCCTTTGTGCTGCTCACTAGTCTCCATTAATAAAAATAAAAAAGGATGAATCTTGTTCATTTCCAGAATGTGGAAGAAGAATTCCATTCACAAAACCAGATGAAGACCTCCCATAATACGCGACAACACTTTGCGTTTGGTCAAGCTCACTCCAGAACCAATGGGCCTGAGGTCACAGTGATATACACCAGACAAAATTTCGAGTCAAATACTTTTTGGCATGGACTACAAAATATTTCTTTAAGTATAGGACCTGATAATGGTTAGGAGGAAAAAATTATGGGAATGTATGTTTTACAGCTGTTTGGAATGGTGTACAAATTACCTGTGGCTCAGTGAATACAGACATGCAATCCATTGCATTTCGGTAATTCAACCTTCCTTATGTTATTTCTCTCTTTGTATTTTATAGTCTCTAAAAGGTGACCTATATCAGAATGGAACAAATGTTATTTTTTTTCCTGCTAGTAAATTTTGGTAGCAGCTGGACTGAGCGAGGGCGAAGTTGTTACTTTCATGTTTTAAAAATGGCCATTGGTTAAGGATCAAAAAATATTTATAGGAATTTGGTTGTGCACAGTATATTGTTTATTTGCTCATTTAGATGTCTTAAATCTGAAAGGAATGTACTGGGACAGAAAAAAGAAGGGGGAGAATTTTGGTGTCAGTTACCCTTTAAGTACAACATAACAGTTTCTTCAAACTACATTTTGTAGGACTTGCAGCTGGAAACAAAAATGCTCACCTTTACTTTTTATAAAGTCATCTACTGCTCCTGCAAATGTGTACAGTACATGTTTGATGGAGATACTTTGGAGTATTAGTGAGAGTGGTAAAGCATTAGCAAATTATTATTTTAAAAAGTGATCCAGTCTCAATAGTGCTCTGTGTGCTAAAAAACTAACCACTTCATTGGTTAACATAGATAGAGATTCTCTTTTATGTGAAAATTTTTAGTTTTGCACTAAAACTTGAAAAATTGTTGTATACATAACAACATGAAATATCATTATCAAACTTATTTCCAGTAACCAATTATTATTTTCTGGTTTTAATTCTTTAAATAAGAAAACTCTAAGGAAAATAAACTGTAGGCCCTGTCTCCATCTCTGTCTCTGCCACCTGTAACTTATTTCTGCTGGTTAGCATGGAACATTTTAATATTAACTGTATTGAGTGAAGTGGTTTTTAAAAAAAGAACCCCTACACTTATCGCAAGCAGGGAACCTAGCCTCTGTTGTGGTGGTCTGGCCTTTATTCAGAAGTTAGGGGCATCTTCAAAGATTTCCTTGAAAAAATTATTAATGGCTTGATGTAGTCTGGCTAAAGTCCTCAGCAAAGCATTGTAAAGCTGAATAAGCTGATGGATGTGGTGCTATAGAAATCCTTCTGTAGTATTATTATTTTTATTACTAACATGATGAATTTAGAGAGCATTAATTGCTCTGTGTCAATTATTTTGATTTAAGATACTATAAATTTCAGATCGATTTTGAAGTAACACTTCCAACTGAGAACAGTAAAGACAAGGTATTTAAGGTAAGTAAAGAGTCTGGTCTTGCAATTCAATTGAGAGTAAGTTCAAAATTTTTCTCTGCAACAACTCTTTTTAACTTGCTTTATATCATAATTACAACTTTACCATACTATTACAAATTGCATTTTTTTAATTACCACCATTTTTCCCACCAAGCGTTATCAGTATTTATTTTTCAAAGAATTAGTTACATAGTTATTGAGAAATAACAGATTCTTTTACAGGTTATACTGGCATTCAGCAGCCAATCCTCTGGTACTCCTCTTTTAGTGCAGGTTTCTGCTACCTTAGGGTGAAATGTTTGGTTTAACTCTTTTTCTCCGAGAAGTGACCAAAAGTTGTTTCCTTTAAAAAATCATCACATTGTCAAGCCAACAGGTAGTGAGAATAAAGAAAAATACTAACCCAGGGAGATTGTTCTCAAGTAAGATTGTTTACAGAGTTCTCAGAGGTACATGTAACAGTGAGTTTATAGGTTTAAAAAGCCAGCACTGTAGGTTAATACTCCAACATAGACCAAGCAGTTACACGTTTAAAAGCCACAAATAACCGACAACTGCAAATGCACATATTATTATTATTAGATCATTAGTAAAGCACTCATTGGCCTGATTAGTTCATGTGCATGCCTGCATACTTCCAACTGTATTTTGTCACAGCACATTTGCTTTATAAACAATTATGATTTTGAGGTTTTGATAGTGGAGGATTTAAAGCTGTAATAAAAGAACAGCTTCCTTCTATTCTGCTAAGCTACAGTATGGTTTGATTTTGATTTAGGTGACTGTTAAATGGGTCGCACAAGTCAGCTTATTTGTATTGGAGCAAGCATTAGAAGGAAAACACAATCAAATCCCTTTTGAGACCATCCAGGCTCTTGATGTGGTGTTAAGACATTTGCCATCCATGAAGTATATACCTGTTGGAAGATCTTTCTTCTCACCTCCAGAAGGTTATTACCATCTCCTGGAGAGTGGGCGTGAAGTTTGGTTTGGCTTTCATCAAAGTGTCTGACCATCACAGTGGAAGATGATGCTGAACATTGATGGTTAGTGTAAAAATGACTACAACTTTATATTACTATAGAATTGTTTAAGTGTGTCATATACATACTGCTGATGTAGGACTGTATCTTGAAATCAAGGGAGAATTATACAAGGAAATTATACAGACGAATTTAGGACATGAAAATCATGTGTCTATAACACATGCTGTGTTCTCTACAATTCTTAGGGTGATGGCTAAGGAGAATTATTTTGTTTAACAATCAAGAACTTCTTTAGTTGGTTATGGTTTCTTTTATTCTTGGGACCTTAGTGTGTAATTCAGGGGTGATATTGTAAGGAGAAATTAGATGCTGGTCACTCTAAGGAGTCAAAGGGTTGAAGGGTAATGTTAGCAGTAGCCTCCACTAACAGTAGAGTATAAATGTACCCAAAGATTTGTCTGAAGTTTTTGTTTATCAAGATAGATAGTTAACTAAAACTCTGACAATGTTACCGAGAAATGTTATCTTTTGACTTGATCATAGTTTCAGTCACAACATTCTATAAATGCCAGCCAGTTGTAGAGTTCATGTGTGAAGTTCTTCGCAGACAAGAACAGGATCTTCAAAAGACAAACCCATTGTCTGATGCAGAAAGACTGAAATTCACCCAAGAGATAAAAGGTATGGAGCCACTTATTGCATGCATATGAGTGGGTGATAGATATGTGTAGATTGGGAGAAATAATTGAAGAAGAGTTTCACTGTACAATCATGCTCTTTTTTTGTGTTATTAATATTACTGAAAGTAATTTGGAAAAATATAGCTCATCTGCATGGTTGACATTGACAGACAATTAGCAGATTTTGTTGTAATTGTTGTTTTCTTGTTGTTTTTTACTGTTATTATGCTACAATGAAGAAAATGCTTTTTTAAATGTGCTTAATATGATTACATTATAGGTTCTAAATTTTAAAGGTAAATGTACTTGTAGCTCAACTAGGTGTTTTTCTATTGGCTCAATCCAGTATATTCTAACCGCAATCCCCAAGTATTATCTCTTGATAATACTGGAATGCCAACCTGTCCGGACAATTTTTTAAAAATGTCTAGACACGTTTTAATTCATCATGTTGTTTCTTGGATGTTTCAAATTGGTTAATTTTATACTTGTTTGATTGCTATTGCACATGTGGGACAGAGGTTTCCATTTTTATACCACATTTTGACGTCATCTGTGATCTATTACTGAACAGACGCACGACAACTTGGAATCTATTTGTTAAATATATATATATATATATATGGGTCTTGAATAAAGCGTTGAAAACGGAAGCACATTCTCCATTGTGCAAATTATATATATATATATATATTGATTTTTCATTACCAGGTCTGAAGGTAGAGATTACACACTGTGGATCAATGAAGAGAAAATATCGTGTCATCAATGTAACAAAATTACCGGCACAAACTTTGAAGTTTCCTCTAAAACAATTGGAAACAGGTCAACCCTGTGAGATCACAGTGGCCAGATTATTTTCAGGAAAAACACAAGAGAAGGCTTCAGTGAGTAAAGCAGTAATTTTTCATTTATTTTACTTCACTAGATTCCATTATTGTGATTCATAGCTTTTTATGGTTTAATATTCAACTATTATTTCATTTTCTAGTGTTTTAACGTCTAGTTTTTGAAATACTTCTTACGTCGTCGTTTGAGAATTGCATCCGTGTGCGAAAACGGAAACAGGCGAAACGAAACAATTAAAGTGCTCTTTATGACCAACGCTAAGAATTCGAATGGCTTTAAATTTTCGTTCAGGGCGTTTACCGTACGCATTTGCCCTGTTCTACAATGTAATACACATATTGCGCGTTCCGTTGTCCTCATATGGTAAAGTGACGTGACGGCGTAATTATATCAGTTCTTATTGCATGAATAAACATACATTCTCTGGTTGGAGAGAGGCGCTGTGAGACTAGAGTGACTTAAGTGTCTCCAAAGAACACGTCATCATTACCCGGCCAGGTCTCAACCCAGACTTTTTGATAAATATTTTAGCGTACCAAACTTTGTGTCACTTATCGTCCTATCTGTAAAGGTACGTGTACGTTCCTTTATTTAATCCTCGTTTTATTTCTTTGTTCGTGTGTTCGTGTGTTCGTGTAGATACCCTCATCTGCCTTGTCTTCAAGTCGGACAAGAACAGAAACACACCTACCTTCCCATTGAAGTGTGTAACCTTGTGGCAGGTCAGCGCTGCATCAAGAAGTTGACTGATAAACAAACGTCTATGATGATAAGAACAACAGCAAAGAGTGCTCCGCAGAGAGAACAAGAGATCTTAAATCTGGTGAGGAATACCACGGATTGACATTCATATCTGATTAGCGAATTCTTCTGATTTTTCAGGGTAGCCTTTTCCCCAATGCGAGTCATGTGATGTTGTTAATCAATATGTACGTATGCTCGTTGTGCAAAGTAGATGACAGAATTACATGGAGCATAATAAAATATTACAGGAGAAGGCGGAAGCACTTCACCTTCCTTCTGAAAATTTAACGCTTTCGGCATTGCGTTCTGCATGCTTTGTTTACACTGAAAAACGCTGTTGCAGGCCATACTGAAAGAAAACAAGTATATTACGGTTACAAGGGTTAGACCCCAGCTTTCTAGGTTTGTATTCCAGCATTTCTATTCAGTGAAGCTTCTTATAGACAATGACATGTTTTTAATTTCCGCTCACGTACGACTTTAGGTCAGGAAAGCTGACTTCAACAATGACCAATATGTCAACGATTTTGGAATCTCAATTAACGACAAAATGGTGGACCTTCAAGGGCGGGTACTTCAGGCCCCAAAGCTTCAGTACGGTGGGAAGGTAATTGTATTCACGTGATTCTTTTTTTTTAGAGTTAAATCCGGTTTGGAGATGTTGAAATGTTTTTAAAAAGCTTTCGCCCTCGAGTAAAGAAAATAACCAAATGGGTGAAAGTGAACTGCGGATAAAGACGTGAATGAAAGTGACCCTCGCAGTAATGTGCACTACTTAGGCAGTAATGAAAATAAGGCCTGAAAAAAATTCAGGCCTGTACGGGATTTGAACCCATGAACTCTGCGATACCGGTGCAGCGCTCTACCAACTGAGCTAACAAGCCAACTGGGAGCTGGTCCTGATGTTGGTTCTAAATAAACCCGTGAAGTGATGAATAAACGGTTAAGAATATATGAAAGTCATATATTTGAACTGCGGATAAAGACGTGAATGAAAGTGATCCTCGCAGTAATGTGCACTATTTAGGCAGCTCCCAGTTGGGTTGTTAGCTCAGTTGGTATCGCAGAGGTCATGGGGTCAAATCCCGTACAGGCCTGAATTTTTTTTCAGGCCTTATTTTCACTATTGCCTAAGTAGTGCACATAACTGCGAAGATCACTTTCATTCACGTCAATATTTGTTATTGCATAGTATTTTTCAAGCGTCCTTTATAGAACTTTCATTGCCAAACCTCTGAGTGCATATCACTTTTTTTTTGTTATTATGTCTAATTTAATATTAATTTTTTCTTAGGACAAACTGAAAATTTCCCCGAAACAAGGTATAGTGAACAGTTTTGTGAAAAATCACTAAATGATAGTAAAAATGACGAAACAATTCAAATGCTATACCCAGTGAAGTGAGGTATATTCAGAAGAATTTTTAGTTCATTCTCCAGTCACCAACTACGTCCGTTGCCATTAAATCATGAAACAGGATTGTCTAACCCTCTTGATGTAGGAAGTGAGCGCTTTACTTCGACACAAGGACGATTTTACACAGAACAATGACAGCAGAGGCGCTAGAAAGAAACAAAACAGTTGTTCGCGACTCGATTTTTACATGATGGCGAAAATAATCTCAGCCAGAGTTTTGTGTTACCTTCCGTAGCCAAAGACTGAGATGAATGACACAGAACGAGGCCGTGATAATTCTCATTGTCATGAAGAAAATTACTCCAGTCGCTGGTTATAAAACTATCTTCGTCTCCATATATTTTTATGCTGTTTTTGCATCGTCCAACTTTCATTTTCATGCTTTGCTTTCCAGGAGCATGGGATATGAGGGGGAAGCAGCTATTTCACGGCATTGAGATAAAAGTCTGGGCCATCGCTTGCTTTGTCGACCCACGGGAAGTCAACGACAGAGTATTGAAGAGCTTCGCCCATCAGCTGATGAAGATTAGTGGCGAGACTGGGATGCCAATCAAATCTGAACCATGCTTCTGTAAATACGCTAAAAGAGCGGAGGATGTGAGTAGCTCAACTTCAAAATTCTCCTTAACGTCGTGATAGGTTTACTTACGTTTGACTGCTGTAGTTAAGTTAAAAAATCATTTATTGAGCAGTTCTCTGTGTATCGTTTCAAAAGTAAATTTCATTAGTCTCAGGTAAAAACACACTCGAGGTGTTCCAATTGTCTTCATCTGTCTTCGAAACCGAGGAGACCTCTAGGAAAGGAAACTATTTTCAAATGCAAACTACCAGGAATAAAAATTTCCCATCTCCTACATGCAAAACAACTGGGAAAGACATTTGCATAGAAACTTGTATAGATAAACACGACCCTCATTCTTCGTTTTACAAAACTATATTCTAGTTTTCGCCTTGCGTGAATTATGTGTGAAGTGAAAGAGATGGAAGAGATTTGTCGTTTTTTTTTTTCTTGTCAGGTTGAGCCCATGTTTAAACATTTGAAATCTACCTTTGCCAATCTTCAGCTCATTATTCTTGTGTTGCCTGGGAAAACGCCCGTATATGGTGAGTTAAAGAAAAAAAGGAAGGAGAGGCGACAAATTCACAGTGCGAGTATCTTTCAATACTGTCTGAATGACCGGCTGACAGACTGACCGGCTTACTGACTGTCTGACTAACTGACAGACTCACTGACTCACTGACTCACTGACTCACTGATTGACGCACTGAATGTTTTGACTTTGATCCTTTATAGATTGTAGATTCTCAATGTTGTATTGTTCACATTTCTCTTATAGCTGAAGTCAAACGAGTCGGTGATACAATGCTGGGAATCGCTACTCAGTGTGTGCAAGCTAAGAACGTAACCAAGTTCCAAGCTCAAACACTGTCAAATCTGTGCCTAAAGATAAATGCCAAGCTCGGAGGAATAAACAATATTTTGGCCCCAGATGTTCGGTAAGATTGATGTACTTAGTGGTACTTACAGGGGCAGCGGAGGGGGGAGGGACGGGGATATGCCAGGCTTGGAACGGATGGGAGAAGTTTGGGTTGTTGAGAGAAATCTGCGAGAAAACGATTTTTTCGCACGTCTGTTATTCTTTACTAGTTCATGTATGCATATGCTCGGCAAATTACGTCCAGTTATCTTGGAATGTTTCTATTCTTTTGTCGTGTCACGATTAGATTTACCAGATCCCCCAGACGGCTCTGTAATATTCTTATATTTCCTCACTCGTTGGATGTCAATTTTCTATAGTCCCTCGTTTATACTTTGTTGATGACGACTGATCCCCCACTCCGTTCCCCCTCAAAATCCTCGTATCCTCCCTTTCCCTTGGGTGGTAATTACGACTGGTTCTTAAATATTTGAATCCATGTTTACAGACTTCCTGTGTTTCGTGAACCTGTGATATTTCTTGGAGCTGATGTAACTCACCCTGCAGCTGGGGATGAAAAACGACCATCAATTGCTGCTGTAAGTTGAGCGTTGTTTTATTCGGTATCTCTCCTGTTCTGTTTGTTTCGTACTTTTTGTTGTTGTTGTTATTTTTTACGTGTCCTTTTTTCTCTCCAATATTGTCACAGTGAAGTCCGTGGAATTTGTTGCAAGAACTTTCCCCGATAAAACCCCTCTTGAAGCGTGCATTTGTACAGATGCACTCAGCGACATTAATTTACTTTGACTTTAAAACTAATAGATTATAAATGGAAAACCTAAAGATAACTTTTTGTGTTTGTAGGTTGTCGGCAGTATGGATGCTCATCCCAGCCGGTACTGTGCTTCAGTTCGAGTTCAGACACATCGACAGGTACGATAGTCGCGTGAGAATGCAGTCGAAGTCGCACTCCATGAGCTTTTGAAGAAAACATTTTGTTATTCCTACTCTCACGTGATCTTAGACTCCGCTCAATTATTTATTTTACAGGAAATCATTGCCGAATTAGCGGCCATGGTCCGCGAGCTACTGATTCAGTTTTATCGTTCGACGAGACACAAGCCAGTCAGGATCATTTTTTACCGTGATGGAGTCAGTGAAGGCCAGTTTAGACAGGTGAGGTAGTGATGGTAGTTATAGGGGTTCATGGGTGAATATTATTTGCTGTCTATTCCTGCCGAATATTTTTCCGTTTTACGTTGTTTAAACTGAAGAGTATTGCTGCTCCTTTTTTATTCTAGATAAGATATTAATACTTTGAAACTTGTGTCTTTGCCAAAAACATTGCATACAATAACACATGCTGAAAGACCAGTCAGTGTTCAATAGTGTACGAAGTTCTTCGCGAACTTTTAGAACTAAAATTGTCATGACCCTAAATTTGTCACTAGGTGTTGTGTCACGAACTAAAAGCCATCCGTGAGGCTTGCATCAAGCTGGAAGTTGGGTACCAGCCGGGCATCACTTTCATTGTTGTGCAGAAAAGACATCACACCAGATTTTTCTGTCAGGATAAAGAGGACATGGTATGGCTTATGAAACTGGCTCCCCATGTTTTACTTCTTCTCCTTCTTCTTCAATATCTTTTTGTAAATTCTAGACGAAAATGTCTCGAGAGCGTATTTATCTTCTTAGGTACAAAAATATAATTTTGGGGAGGAAAGTAGTGGAAAACACAACGTTTTCCTGGAGGTTTAGTTAGAGCACTAGCCCCAGTTTCCTCCGCCCGCAGGCCTTGACTCATCAATGTGCTGTAAACAAACCACTCGTGTGACTATGCGCGCGGGAATGCGCAGATTTTTATTTCTCTCAACTCAAGAGAAAGGGAGGAAAGTGTTTCTTAATCCCTTTCAGCCTAATACCAGTCTTCATATTCTCCGTACTGGTCTCTTTACATTTCCTAAGGTAATGACAAGGGGAATTTTTCCCAAAAATTAAGAGCTTCTTCAGCTAATGATCAATTCCCTTATTCTCCTCAGGGATGATATTGTAAGGAGAAATTAGATGCTTGTCATTCTTTGGGGTCAGAGTGTTGAAAGGGAAAAAATGGATCATCAATGCGTCCCTACTCCTATTGCTGAATTTGGCGGATTCCGCTTCATTTAGGTTTTCACACATTTAATATTTGTTTGTTGTGGTTGGTTTTAGTGTGGAAATAGTCAAAACGTGCCCCCCGGAACCACAGTTGATGTTGGTATAACTCATCCCACTGAGTTTGACTTCTACCTCTGCAGTCACGCTGGAATTCAGGTAAGGCTTTGTCACTCTCTAATTCTCAGGGCTTAGTGACATAAAAACTCTCCCCAGATTTTTTGTTAAACATAAAGCAAGCAGTTGGTGAGAATACTTACACTTTGTATCAGTTGGTCCTGATGTGAACTTGATGGAACACTAGATTCTCTTGGCAAATTTACAATGGAGTTTGAATCGGCTAGTAGGGAGAATCAACAATCACATCTTGGGAATTTACTACGTACCTAGATGCCTCGCGGAAATCGAGGATTTATTGGTGTCTGGGAGGACCGAATTATTTAAAAAAGGGATCAGAAGAAGAATTTAAATTCCGATCGTTCTTCGAGAGTTTTCTGACCTCTCCTCCCTTTAGCGGGGGGATTTCTAAGCTCCTTAGCACGCCCAATTCATGCCATTTGTATTTCGTGGCCTTTCTTATCAAAAGCAAAAGTCTAGATACAACACCGGGTTACACAGCTGCCCAACTTAATGCTGCTTTCCGTAGCATGAAGCGATCCGTAGTATCACCATCCCCTGGCTTGTTTGGTTGTGTTTAGAACAAAGACAAGACTCTAATGAACCCGCCCATTCCTCTTGCAGGGCACCAGCCGACCTTCGCATTATCACGTCCTGTGGGACGACAATAATTTCAAAGCAGACGAGATCCAGGCCCTCACATATCAGTTGTGTCATACTTACGTCAGGTGCACACGAGCAGTATCCATACCAGCCCCCGCGTATTATGCGCATTTGGTGGCATTCAGAGCGCGATTTCATTTGATAGAAAGAGAACGGGAAAGGTGAGATATTGTGCACGGTAGACAAAGAGTGTCCCCAGTCATGAAAGATGGTTAAATTCCACATAACCTAATAAACTTTACTGGCCAAGGCATAAATATGACTGATGATTGGAAATTTGGGAATTTTTTTTAACCATAAAAGTGAGATCAGAAAATATTATCACATTCCCGGGCAGGGAAATTGAACCTGGTGGAATTTGACTCATTGACTTCCGGATAAGAGCTGCAGAAGCTTTGCGAGCAAAAAGTTTTAGTTCCTGGAGAGACCCATGAAATCTGAAATCGTAGGGCAGGGGATACAGGGGGAGTTATCTACGGTTTAGGGGATAGGCGGAGGAGGGGGGACGAGGCCCAAGGGACGGGTAAATTTAGGGCTTGATTGTTGAAGGATGATTGAGGTCCTTTTGGTAGAGGGGGTTTAAAATCCAAGGGGTAGGGATATTTGAGAGCCAAGGGGTAAAGGACTCCAAGCTTAGCTAGCTGGAGGAAGGTGAGTTAAAATTCTTATTCTTTCCGTTACACCTGATATTAGTGAAACTATTTTTGCAATTTTTTCCATTCAGCCCTGAGAATGGTTCGTCTGGCAGCGGTGGTCATGGAGAGGACAGAAGCCCGCAGATTTTGGCAAAAGCTGTCCAAGTTCACCCTGAGATGTTAAAAGGAATGTACTTCGCTTGAAGACACTTTGTAAAGAGTAACATAATTAGTTACCGACTAATGTAATACTTTAAGAAAACACAGGATATTTATCTTTTGTCTTACAAAAGTCAACCATTTCTTAAGAGATACTTTCAGCACGAGGAGATAAAATTCGTATCCCATAGCGGCCATGTAATGTTCTGTTTATTTTCTAGATGCTGATGAAATTCCTACGTAATTTCAAAAGAACCGGCCGCGTGCCTGAACGGGAAACTCTCTTGTAATTGGCTAATCATGTTAGTAACCATGGCGACATCAATATCCTCGCACGTGAAAAAAAAAATAGTATCTTCACTGCGCGCGATGAAGATATGATTTTTTAGTAAAAGGAAACATCCTGGTATTTCATCAGTATCTATGTAATAAACACCTTTATCACGCAGCGCCATCTTGGATTGCGTGGCGCACCGAATCGAGGCTGGACGGGCATAAGATATAGGCGTGTGTTACGTTACAGTGTTTTTAGTTAAGTTTACAAGCAAGCATGGCCCACGATCTTAAACGAAATCCAAAAAAAACACACGAGATATCGCCGTCGATTTCACAAAGTAAGACCGAAGAAACCTCGATGCCATTTCCGATCTGACATAAGTTTCTCCTGTTATGCTACACTGTGGCCGTCAAAACCGTTCAGAAAACGTCACTAATGTAACTTTTTCATTACGAAGATCGCTGATCGAGTTCTTAAGCGTTCACAAATCAGAAAACAGTGCCTTAGATTCGATTTATTTTGTGCCCACTCTGATTGCGTTGCATCGTGGTAGCGTTATTTTCAATATGGAGATGAAAATGGTACAAATCGGCAGATTTTGACCGAACATTCCGTAAAAGCTGATCGAACATTCGAAACATGAAACCATACACCTTTATGCAGCGACTAAAGACAGGAATGGCTCCGACCTGTAATTGGACGATAAAAATACTAACAGTTAATAGATTATGTCATAACTACTTGCTCGTGAGTATTGTTTGTAAATCGTTTGATAAAATCTGAAATAAAGTAGATCTCAAGGATTAAATGACAGAGTCAGGAAACTAAAAAATAAAAACATATTAAACTATAAAATGATTCAAACTCTTTTGGTTTCCGAGAAAAAAATTGCTCTAAGGCCTTTGTAAAGCTTAGTACTGATGTCATTTGTCGTATAGTGATAAGTAAACTGTTTCATAGTTGACATGTGGTAACATTGAAAGTTTTACCGCCATCTAATTTACGTTTAAACTTTGGGCAAACTAAGTTATAGTATGCATATCTAGTATTGCGAGAGTGAAGATCACTAATACGTGTTAAAAGGCGAATAATATATGCAGGCATTTCTCCTCGTGGTCTCTCAAATGCCATTAGATATATGGAAAATTTAGCCTCTTCGTATAAAGATAACCAACTTAAATCATCAAATAATCTGACAGAAGAGGCCTTAGAATTAGCATCCATAATAAGTCTAGCTGCATGACTTTCTTGTCTTAGTTTTCACCGGCGCTGATCAAAAATTCAAGACATAAAAAAGTGCAAACCCACGCTATTCTTTAATTTTTTATCTCTGACTTCAATTCACAGAATATTTTTTAATCATGGTAAACACGAGATTGACAACAAATAACACTGAATAATACAGTAGGTAAGCTTTGTGATATTTCATTTTGATAAACTTCAACATGAAGCAAGTTTAATATACTGATGAATTGATTCACAATAAAATTAACAGCATCCCATTCGTAGAGTTTTCATATAGTGTTAAAGAAATGTATCAAAGAAAAGCCCTTACGTCGTTTAAAGCCTTGCTCAATAAAGCGAACTGAACCCCGAATTCTTAGATCGCTTCTAACGATCGCGTTTCCTTTCGGAAATCCAGAATAAATGTAGCGGTAAATTTTCGCAAATACGTGGAATGAAACAAAGAAACGGGCCTGGTTATCCTGGAAATGAGTTCTGAAATTATTCCAAACAGCATTATCTCGTTTATAAGTGCATCATTTACGCAAATCGCAGCGAAATTACGTCCTGAACTTGTTGGGGAGAACAGCAACCCTAACACCGGAAGTCGAAATAGAGTCGTGTCCAGATTATCCACGCGCTTTCCCGTTCTGAATTGACGTTCCTATCCTCTTGCTAAATCACTCAATTTGCAGAAACGAAAATCCTCAACGAGAAAACTAATTGGACAGTTCGAGTTTTGAAGGTTTTCACACTCAGTTAGATTGCAAGCTTACTTACGGTATTAAAAATCAAACACAGCTAACACTCGTGTAGCATATATAGTTTCGTGTTCAAAAACAAAACAGAACAAAACAGGAATGATGAAAAATATAGCCAAACTGGCATAACAGTGGAAATTCATACTAATCATGACGGTGTCAGAGCGACCGCGATCTTGCTGAGGTCCTACGCGGCTAGCTCATCATGGCTTTACTATAAAACAAACAGAGAAGCCTTGACTGTGCTCTGTTCTCTTGTAAAGCACTTAGGAAGCGGCTAAGTGGAGAGAAATACTCGAATACGTTTCGTGTTTCTCCCTACTCTTCTTTCGCGCTCTAACCGTTTCCTGTGTGCTTAACAACAGAACAGAACACAGTCAAGGCTTCTCTATTTGTTAAATGGAATTTTCATTATAAGGTTCCAGGGTGCTAAAGTTTGGAATGATATAAGTGGTGACATAAAGTTTCTCTCTCTCAAACGTTTTAATACGAAGTTTAAGTCAATTCTTATTGCTAAATATCAATTGTAGATATGCCAAGAGTATATTTTTTGTGGCTTTCCGATGTTAAATACTGACATAGTTAGCTTTCATTTGTTGTCTTTCCTGTGGTCACACAACTTTTTAAAAATATACTCACCTATAGAGAGTCGTCCACTAAAAATGCAACTTAGTAGTTAGGCATATTAAAAGTATATTTTTGTAGAGGTAAATGAATCGTACGTCATATATTAGTCAGAATTTTATTAGCTCAATCAGTTCATGAAAATGGAAGTAGCTGTAAGAAAATGTACAAAAACAAAATCAAACGAATTAAAAGAAGTGTGCAAAGCGTGTCGGTCATGAATGTTATTTGTGTCGTGGTTCAACTTCAGTCTCATCGAAAAAACATTAAAATTAATGAGACTTTCAGCTGAACGTGCTGCGAGTGACGAGCGTGGGTGATGTCCAGAGCAGAGCCTTTTTTGTGGTTTCTTATCTTGCGGAATAGTGGTAAGAGTGTTTTTTGTGCGTGGTAACCACTCACCTTTCACCTTTGTGACTTAACACAAACTACAGTTCACTTACAATGCAACATACCTAATACTGTCATTCGCTATGATGTTTTCAATGTCTTATTAAAGGATGAATTTTTGAGAACAAGTTCGATTTTAATGCGTCTGAAAATAAATGTTCATTGATTTTTCCACCTAAAATCTGTTTAGACTTGTTCAAGTCACGTAGCCAGATTGTAATGGTTTTCTCTCTGTCATTACTAAATGCTAAGCATATTTTTGTTGATCTTCATTGTAGAGTTTTAGCCCTTTTACCAGGACTGCTGACCAATTCATTTTTCCCCTTCCCCTATGATATCAATACAAAGGCAAGCTCATTGGTGACGAGAATAAAGAAAAGGGATGTTGTCTGATCAACTCCCCAATTCTCAGTGTTAACATATCTATGTCAATCAGCAAAGAAAATCACTGTTTGAGAAATGTAGGGAGGAAATGGGTAAGATAAACAGAAGATTCCTCTAATATTTGTGGTTCTGAAGCCACTCTAGTAAGAGATATTTTTAGTCGCCGGAGTGCATGTTTAAATAAACTCGTTTAATTTGACCTTTTCTTCCGCTCAGACTGGCGGACGAGCTAAAGAGGTGCTATGTAAACATGCCACCCATCTCGTGTTGCTCAGTCATTTTAATATTTGAACTGCGCATTTTCAACGAGATGAACTATTTTAAGGAATGACATCCTTAGTTCGCGACCTACAGATACATTTTTAAAGCTTACCTGTTTGGGTCATTGCAATCAAAGGGATTTTATGGTCGAAACAAGATCAACTTTTTCATGAATAATCCCAACTCTTCTGGACTTTTCCTAAAGTTAAATATTTATATACAAATTTATTGATCTGACGGTAAAAGGCGCTTGTTTCCCTCTTAAAAGATTGAATATTGAAAGTAATCACGTTTTACGATTAATTATCTCAGTGGTCACTTAAATGAAAAGGCTTTACAAAATAAAAGCGCAACAATTTCATAGGAATTTATATTTGTGTTCCTTGAACGACTAAATAAATACTGTTTTAACCTTGACTTGACTTTATCCTTGAAATTTTTGATATTTTTCCTGAGGAGATTTTAAAACATTTCTCGTCATTATCATGATTACAATATTGTTTCAAACCTTATCAGTAGTCCAAGAGTATATTTATACCTGGAGAGAATTTAACTTGAATAATTACATGCTTGAATGTTCAGATTATTTACTGAAGTAGTGATGCCTCTAAAAGTATTACTGGTACTTCAGTAAATTGACTGCCTTAGCTGTCAATAAGGCCGTGAGCCAAGCGTTTCTGACTTCTGTAGACGAGAATCTCAACATTCTAATACTCCCATCAACCTGGGAAATCTTAATGCATATAGAGTTCTGAACAGTCAAAGACGTGACACTGGACATCATTATGATCTCGGAGAACACCAGCACTTCTTCCCTCTTATCATAACAGTATAGCTTATCTTCCAACAGCACAAAGCGTCTCCTATGCCAACTTGGTCTTCTTCTGAACACAGCGCATTCTTTTAGCCGGCAAAAATCTCCTTCTTGAGACGATACCAAACTACTGAAGTTGTTGTTTGTAAAACGATAAGATGGAGGCGAATACGGAAGGCAGCTCTTTCCTTTTGTTAGTTTTTTCTTCTGCTTCAGCAAAGGCTCTTTCCAGAATTTCGGTTTTACCCGCCAAAGGCAGGTTTCACTGCGTGCCTTGTAAAGCTTCTCCATAACTGATCAATAAAATTTTGCGGGTGAGGTGTACTATGTCGAGGTAATTTACCCTGTTAAGATTTAAGCGATATCCAAACAAATGAACAGAAAGACGCACCGAAGTTAAGTTTTTAAACGACCCAACCTGCTTTAATTTGTCTCGCAGAGAATTAGCGGAAACCCCTTAGGCACGTACTTAAAAACTGTTTAAACACTCTCTACTTCTTTCTACTATCACGTTACGCGGGTTACGTGTTTTTGCGTGGTTCCAGAATTTTCCGCAAACGTCAATTTTTCATATTATTGACCGATCTTTGAAGTTGACCTGACCTTCAGTCAACGTGGATACTATTTCTTATCATTGTGAAGATTCTTGACTAAATCTGATGTTGAAAATCTTGATTAGATAACGATTGAATCTTGACCAAATTGCAGCTTCTTTATCTCCGGAGAGCTATGTGTTCTTTTTTCTGGTCGTCAAGTACTGAGAGAGTTTCTCCGTCAGTTGGGTGAAGACAGAGTAAATAATTTGGCGGTCATCGCGATTTGGTGAACAATACTATACGCTGCTTCTTTTTTTTCCTATTCACGTACACTTGTAAGATTTCAAAGGTAAACAGATTACCTTAGAAACTTTCTCGTCACGCAACTTTGGAAAATAAACAGTTTTAAGAATAAATGTTACGGTACACGTAGCGATACATGCAGTCATGTGGTTGAATTTCTTCGTTGATTGAATCTACTGGAACTTTAATGGAATTCCTGCTGTCCCTTTGCAAGCCACATCATAAACAAATTGGACAAAAAGACTTCTAGTTCAAAGAGCTACAGCTTTCCAGTGGGAAAGTTCGTCACTTGGCCGATATATAGTATCTTTTTCCAGGCATGTGTGAGATGAAACTTTATCGATATTTCCGTCGTCAATTCTTCTCAAATTGGTCAAATTGATTTAATTTTTTTCGATATACATCATTGAATCTCTTCATATAATTGCCAAAAAAATTATTTGCGTTTCGGGTCAAGTGCAGGCGACAGTAGTGACTCACGAAACATAAACTGAACTTAAGTCTACGAGAGAGGTCTTTCTCGTTTAACCCAACACCAGCAGTTACAAAAAACGCACAAATTTGTCCACATTCAGTTTTTAATTCATATCTCAACAAATATTTACAGGAATAACACCTACAATATGTCATTTTAAAGTGTATAAAATGGGCTTCTCAGGGAAAAAAAAAAATCATCATTGAATCCCAGGACTTTCCTAAAGAGTAAAATTTAAAACACAAAATAAGTAAGACATAGTGTAAAACTTGAGGTCAAAGTCACTTTTCCTCACAGGTATAGGTTACTCAAGATTAATTGACAACAGAAGTTAATTATTGACATGTCAGCAACATTTCCTGAAAATCTGAAAGAAAAAGAATAAATAATGAATTTTTTATGAGTTTTTATGTGCACCCATGTCATTCCAAAAAAATTAGCAAAAATTTGTCCACATTCAGTTTTCAATTCATATCTCAACAAATATTTACAGGAATAACACCTACAATATGTCATTTTAAAGTGTATAAAATGGGCTTCTCAGGAAAAAAAATTCATCATTGAAACCCAGGACTTTCCTAAAGAGTAAAATTTAAAACATAAAATAAGTAAGACATAGCGTAAAACTTGAGGTCAAAGTCACTTTTCCTCACAGGTATAGGTTACTTAAGATTAATTGATAGCAGAAGTTAATTATCGCCGGGAATGACAGTGATCACAGACCAGAGATATTTCTGAGAAGTATGAGGGAGGATGGTTTATGGGAATGTTGTGATAAGTCAACAGTGCTTTTGTACTTTTTTTCAACTTGAAGCAATTCCTTGGCTTATCCATCCTATTGTGCGCATAAATTTCTAAAATTAGCGACCACCTGTGATTACGTAACAGGGTGCCCTGTTATCGATAAACTATCTTATAGAATAGGGTAACTAAGTATTACCAACTGAGTTGATAACGTAAATTGGCCACCGTTATGGGTTTAAAAGCTGACGTTTCGAGCGTTAGCCCTTCGTCATTCGCTCTGACGAAGGGCTAACGCTAGAAACGTCAGCTTTTTTATTCTTTACGGTGGCCAATTTGGGTCATCAACTCAGTTGATAGTACTTGATTACCCTGTCATACTCTTCCACCAATGCTGCTCCACAGTTTCTTATAAAGACGTACCCCCATTTATTCATTGAAAAGAATAGCCGCCTTCTCCTTAACGAGGTCATCGCCTTATCTTGTGTTGAAAATAATTCCACTCTTTCAATATCTCCCGTTGTGTTGTAAAACTACAAAAAGACGATTTTGTGACAAATCAAAGGTTGCAAAGATAAAACAATTGTATTAAAGTGAGAGGACCATTTGATCATTCTGAAAAACTTCCTTGCACATTTTGGGATCAAGAATAAGTTCCCCACGAAATGAGGGCGAATGGTGGGGGGGGTGGAGGGAGTGAGGGAAGAGGGAGAAAGGGGGTGTAGGGGTGAAGGAAGGAGGGGGGAGGGAAGTGGAGGGGGTGAGGGAAGGGGGAGGGGGAGGGGGTGAGGGAAGGGGGGAGGGGGTGAGGGAAGGGGGGAGGGGGTGAGGGAAGGGGGGAGGGAGGGGGTGGGGCAAGGGCTCGGAGGGGAAGTAAGGTAGCAGATGCAGTTTTTACCTCTTACATTTATCGAACTTAGCCATTTACTAAGTTATTTACTGAAAATATCAATTTAAATGTTATGTTTTTAATCTACTTCATTTTCAAAGTTACCAATTCATTACAAATAAAACAGTGTCTCACAACTGAAAAGTCTCTCAGCCGTATCACAAGACAACACTAAAAAAACCCAATAATAATCATCTAACCAAGGAGAACATTTAGCCATGTGGTGCGATCATCCAAATGACAGTTGTCACTTTTCAAGGACCAGAATTAAACTTACAATTTCGCATTTAATTTGACTGTTATGAGAACGTCTGTTTATGTCTTTGAAACCACAGGCATTGTCAATGTCAAGATTTGGCAATACTTCCATCCGGATCATCAAAGCATATGGTCATCTGTCACTCCTAAGTTGCATAAATGTATAACGATAAAAATATATAGAGTAAAGTTCCAATGATATAATAGCCTTAATGACTGACGTAATGGCCTGTTAGTCTAAAACTTGACACAAGTTCCACTTTGGAACATAAGAAAAGAATGCTATATCATCTGCATATCTTTTAGAAATACTGATACTTTAGGCTAAAGTTTAGATATAAATAACGAGTATACAATTGAATTATATAGGAATGTTAAAACATCCATACACACTATTCTACATTGAGTTTGGTGATAACAAGTAACTGTGTACTGAAGTTCTCATCTTAAAATGCACATCTTACTAAAAATAATAAAACACTTATAATACAAAGTTCCAGAGTACCAAGTTAAAGGGGTTTTTGAAAGAGCTCTTGTTTCCTCGATGGGACATCTTTTACCCTCTAACTCCCATAAGTAACCAAGACAGAATTTCTCCTTACAGTGTCAATACAATATCAAACAGACAAGTTATGAGAATAAAGAAAAATATCAATAGGGAAATGTTGTTTGATCCAATACCAAATTCTCTAAATTAACATCAAAAGAGTTGTATGGCAGACAGTAAGGAGAATTACTGATGAGATCTTGGGAGTAAAAGGGTTAAAGCTCTACATTTGAGTTAGTATATGATTGAATGAAATAAACTACAACTCGATGACAGAAGCCTGAAGGGTGAAACATTTGAACTTAACCCTTTAACCCCATTAGAGTGACTAGCATCTAATTTCTCCTTACAATATCACCCTTGAATCACATATTAAGGTCATGAGAATAACGGAAATGATCAACAACTACAGAAGCTCTGGATCGTTAAGTTAATTCTCCCTGTCAGCACCTCAGGAAATGTATCGAGAACAGTATGGAGAATATGAATACTGATGTTAGGGTGTAAAGCTATGTTAAATTTGTGATTATATCGTGTGCAGGTGATCTATTTTATACAATCAAAGAGGGAATCGATGTGCCTGCCTAGATTTGTTCCTTCTCTCGCGGTATTATGAATTAGTTTTTATCCAGTCTTACTCAATATTGTCAAATTTTATCAATCATTTCTTTTCGCGACTATGGACCTGAACGACGTTTCAGTCCATAAACACTCCAATATTCATTATGTTCACGGTTATATTTTATCAATCAACTCTTCTGGCTTCGCGTTATCATTTGTTCTCCGAAAAAAAGAACGTTTCTGGCCGTATAATAAACAAGTAGTTCACCAGTACTGTGCTCAATATTGCCACTCGAGGTCATACAAGTCGAATTAAAAGCGAAGAAAAAGGAAAACAAAAAACGCCAATAGTTCGCCAAGTAATCTTGACTGAGCGCTTGTTCAATGACGAACATACTTTCCGCCAAGAAAGCTTTGTATCTTTGCCTAATCGACAAAAATCTCTCGCAAAGAATGTTGTAAAACGGGTAATATAAGTAAGGCTTTAAATTTCTGTAACGACTCAGCTTTCTGGTGACTGCAGTCAATATTATGTGAGTAAAAGTGACAGTTACTTCAAAATTCATAGTTCGTGAGCATGCATCCCGGTAACACTCCTGCAGTGACAAGCGGTAGTCGTTTAAAGCCTTTAAAAGGAGCAGTAAGAAATAAAAACTAATGTCCTCCCTTGCTAAGTAGGAAGGTTACGGCCTCAGTTTTACCATATGTTTTTGCGATTTTTAACGGTGTGAGATCTGCAAAATCTTTTGAATTAACATCCAAACCAAGTGCCAGCATTTTTGTGATGATTGCGACATTGCCGCCCGTTGAAGCGGTGTGCAGTGAATTTCTTCCTAACTGGTCTCTAATACAGGGATCGGCTCCCTTGTCTAAAAGATAATTTACAGCTTCAATCTTGCCACAAGCTGCAGCCAACATCAATGGTGTCTTTTCTCTATTATCTTTTAGATCGATCTCTAGACCACGTGACATTAGTTTCTCGATGATGGCAACATTACCACCCTTTGAAGCATCATGTAGTGAATTTCTTCCTAACCAGTTTCTAATAGAGGGATCGGCTCCTTTGTCTAAAAGATAATTTACAGCTTCAATCTTGCCACAAGCTGCAGCGCACATCAATGGTGTCCTTCCTCTACTATCCTTTGAATCGACATCTAGACCACGTGACATGAGTGTCTCGATGATGGTGACATTACCACCCTTTGAAGCGGTGTGCAGTGAATTTCTTCCTAACTGGTCTCTAATACAAGGATCGGCTCCTTTGTCTAAAAGATAATTTACAGCTTCAATCGTGCCAAAAGCTGCAGCCCAAATCAATGGTGTACTTCCTCCACTATCTTTTGAATCGACATCTAGACCACGTGACATTAGTGTCTCGATGATGGCAACATTACCACCCTGTGAAGCGGCGTGCAGTGAATTTTTTCCTGACTGGTGTCTAATACAAGGATCGGCTCCCTTGTCTAAAAGATAATTTACAGCTTCAATCTTGCCACAAGCTGCAGCCCACATCAATGGTGTACTTCCTCCACTATCTTTTGAATCGACATCTAGACCACGTGACATTAGTTTCTCGATGATGGTGACATTACCACCCTGTGAAGCATCATGTAGTGAATTTCTTCCTAACTGGTCTCTAATACAGGGATCGGCTCCCTTGTCTAAAAGATAATTTACAGCTTCAATCTTGCCAAAAAATGCAGCCCACATCAATGGTATACTTCCTTCACTATCTTTTGAATCGACATCTAGACCACGTGACATTAGTTTCTCGATGATGGTGACATTACCACCCTGTGAAGCATCATATAGTGAATTTCTTCCTAACTGGTCTCTAATAGAGGGATCGGCTCCTTTGTCTAAAAGATAATTTACAGCTTCAATCTTGTCACAAGCTGCAGCGCACATCAATGGTGTCTTTCCTCTACTATCCTTTGAATCGACATCTAGACCACGTGACATTAGTGTCTCGATGATGGTGACATTACCACCCGTTGAAGCGACGTGCAGTGAATTTCTTCCTAACTGGTCTCTAATACAGGGATCGGCTCCATTGTCTAAAAGATAATTTACAGCTTCAATCTTGCCACAAGCTGCAGCCCACATCAATGGTGTACTTCCTTCACTATCTTTTGAATCGACATCTAGACCACGTGACATTAGTTTCTCGATGATGGTGACATTATCATCCTTTGAGGCGGCGTGCAGTGGAGTAATGCCAGAGTGGCCTACAATAAAAGGATCAGCTCCTTTGTCTAAGAGGTAATTTACGGCATCTCTTTTGCCAGTCGAAGCAGCTAAAATTAAAGCCGTTTCACCATCGTTATTTTTTGTGTTGATATCCAGGCCACGTGACAACATATCCTCGATGATAGAAAAGTTGCCAGTCTGCACAGCTGATGACAGTGAGTTCCAATCGTCGCCTGCAACCGTCTGGGTGTCACGTTTATCTGAAAAAAAAGATAAATGAAAAAAAATTTCACAGCGGAAGAGACATACCTCTCCGTATTTTGTAATAATAAGAACGTTTATACTCAATGTATAAAAATAGACAGTCAAAGATTGCATTTGGCTTCTGATATAAAACAATTTTTTTAGAGCATTGGAAAGAACTAGAGGTTGTATAATGACAAAAGAATATAGTTTTGCTGGGGTTCGCTCAAAAGCCTTATGGTTCCCCTATCCTCTGAGCCCCAACAATGTTACTTATGCTTCTTATTATTTTATTGCGATTCCATTTTTTGAGACATTTTTCTTCATACAAAATGGCATTTCGCTTTTAGGATATTCCGTCATTATGCCGATCCACCGTTCTTCCATTCCATTTTTCAGTCATATAAGTCAAGGTATCGTATCTCGCAGCTTGCTCGCTTCGCAAATTGAGCGGCTCTATTCGGCATAATTATAATAATAATAATAATAATAATAATAATAGCAATGATATAATAATAATAATAATAATAAATACTAATAACTGCGAGCGACAAGAGGAGCAAGCAATCCTAATCTCAACGTTGCTTTTACAAACGCATGCGGGTAGGTGTGTAGTTTGGCCCTGATTCGATTTTTGCTCAATAGTGAGTCTACCACTAAGAATGTATGGAATGCAAAGAACTCTATTTTCTCACGCGCATCATGTGTAATTTGGACCTTGGAACACGTGAAGCTAACGCATAGCAGCAGCGCCGACCAATCCAAATCAAGCGTGTCGATATCTGGATTCGACGTTTCCGTTCATGTCGCGTTGGACGCCATTTCTCGGCCGCATTCCGCCTCAGGCGAGTAGCGAGAGTGATGATCGTCTGTTAGTCCTTGACCTCAAGCGAAGAGCGAGAGTTGTATCTGTTCGTCCTTTAATTCAAGCGTGGAGCGTCGGTATTGTTCGTCCTTGACCTGACAAGCGTATAGTCTGAGATAGTCTTCGATCTCATAGAAGCGTGGAGCGAGAGCGTTGTTCGTCCTTCAGTCCTTGGAACGGGATCGTTTATACATTATATTTTGGAATAATCTGAAACTTCTTCATATATTGGTCGTTTCGTTTCAGTAATAAATAAATAATTGTTGCGTTGCATCAATCATTTTGACTCGATCAATACGCGTATTTTATAACCTTCAGTGATTTTCTTTACACCATGAAACAACAACAATTACAGCATATTACTAAAACTTAGCAAAACGAAACAATAGGACTAGTGTCTCTTGGAATGATCTAGTGTTGGTAACTGTTTCACAGGTTTATTAAAATTACTCTATTGTTAGTGTCAAAATAGAGGAAAAAGCGATTGGAGCATGGGGGGTGTCCTCATGGGCTAAATTTTCAACCCCGCAAAACAAATCTTTTCTCCCTATGGGCCCCCAAATCTTTCATTAACCAAATAGCCAAAAATGCATCGTCCTCGCTCGTATTTCCTAACCTTTGGTTATTACTAGTAATAATAATAATACTTAGCAAGGTAATTTGGTGTTATCAACTGAGTTGATAAGTTTAACGTAAATTGGCCATCGTTCAGGGTTTCAAAGCTGACGTTTCGAGCGTTAGCCCTTCGTCAGAGCGAATGAAGGAATTGTGGCTCCTGTGTGTGTTTCTATGCAGAAAATGGATCAACGCTTTTGGTGGGAACATGGTAACTAGCATAGATAAGTTGAACGAAAAGCGTTCGTTGATAACCTGGGATTAAGAGTGCCGATTTGAAAGATAACTTCTTTTGTTCGAGGGTTTAGCGGCATTCAAAAAATAAGTTTCACCTTCTAGACATAACATTTCAAACACGGTTTCCTGCATTTCACGAAGAATGATAACGGTTTTTTTTGCTGTCATCACAACAAGATCAAAAACTAAACAATAGATTCTAAGAGTATAAAGCATTTCTGTAAACTTTTAACTAAGTCACGTGATTTCTTACATTTCAATTTTGATCGTTTGACTGATCGATGTGAACCAAAATATAATGATATGTATATGTATTCTTGAGACATGGTTGAGTCAATCTTAATATGACATTTAAATATCGCATTGGATTGATTGACTTAACCATCAGACACTATTGGGCAGTCGTTTTGAATTCGATGAATATCAATAGAAATCAATAAACTATTGGTTTGGTGGTGTTTGTTGGATCCGGAGTGACTGCTTAGCAGTGTCTGAGATATATATTGCTGTATTATTTAAAAGGAGCTGAACATATTTTTTATGTATTTAAATAAATTTATAAATGTTATTATATATTAATATTTTTACGTTATATTATTGTAACACGACCCCACAAACCTCTGGCTTTAAATACTTATCGCGTTTAAATAAAGTTTTATTATTATTATTATTATTATTCTCATCACAGAAACTAAGCTTGGTAATTTTGACTTTTCGATACTGACCACCGATATCCACGTCAAATTCAGATGGTGCTCCTTCAGTTCCCATACCGCTGTCAGATGCTTCAGACATTAAACTTTTCGTCTCAAACCGTAGACTTTCCACGTACATTTTGGTAAAATTCCATTTATGTTCGTCAATACCCCATGACTTTTCTCCAAGTCTTTCGTAACTGGCATTCTGAACTAAAAAAAGCATAAAGAAACAAAATGTTTTCCCCAAAAATGTCATTTTAGAGTACAAATGTATTTAGGTGTTTAGAAACTTTTTGGATGTTTAACAGTTTACCGTGGGAGCAGGTTGAAGATGGAAAAACTTTAAGAAATAAACTGTGGCGCTTCTCGCAAGCTTTCCGCGAGCGTCAAGGTATAATCACGAGAATACAAGCTGTTCATAATCTCTTGGTATAATCTACTCTCGCTTTTATGAATTTGATCATCAAATTATCCGCGTACATGTACATATCTAATTTGATATATTACAAGGCTAGAATGTCTAAATGCATTGTCTCTGAAAAGCCTTTGTAAGGAAAGTCAGTAAAGCACAGATATTTGCGAGCATGTAAGCAATGAAATCTCGAAAGGCCTTATCTGTTTCAGTTCAGTTATAAATAGTTTTAACGAATCTCAGTTTTTCTTTCGTTGAAGGAATTTGGTTGTAACACGAAAAAGTTCACCTGATACCCCCCCTCCCCCTGCAAACTCCTTTGTCTTCTTATGACCCCCCTCTCCTTGGTGGCAGTAAAATGGCAGATAATTTTCTACAGTACCCCCCCCCCTTTTATATCCTGTTGGTAACAACTGATCCCCGATAAAAACCATGTGTTCCCCCCAGAAAATCCTCCTCTAACTAAGAACAATCTTTCAAGTAAAATTCAGTCCATGTTAATCTCCCAAAATCAATGTTAATAGTACTTTTGAGTAAGTTTTTTCAAAATAATTTGTCAGTTATGGCATAAAATGGCGTTTTTCCTCGGTTTTTATCATATCCATACCCATGTATTTAGCAGTTAACCTGTAATAAGCGCTAACCCCGTCATTCCCTGTGACCGCTTAATATAGGTTTGACTGTATATATATCTTGTTTAGCTTAACTTGAGTGTTTGCATGATTTAATTACCTTCCTCTGCTGGAATTATTTCCGTGGCCATCCTTGTCCCAAAAAACTCACGTGAAAGTCTAGTCATTTGTTTCTCTTGACTCTCCGCTCTCTCCTTTAGGAGTTGGACATCATTCTCGAGTCTTTTCACTTTTACTTGCAATGTTTCATCCTCGTTCGGCGTTGTTGATATCACTGAATCAGAGTGTTCACATTTTCTTCCTGGCACCTTCGCAGGACCTAACAATAGACAATTTGCAGGCCACCGTGAGTTTCTTAGTTGTAGTTTCGAGGGTTAGCCCATCCCCTGCACGAAAAAATGGATTTACTCGGGTTTGCCAAGTGAGCAAATATGTAGCAAATTTAGTGATCTAAATTTGCACCGCATTTGCAAAACAATATATAAATATGCTGATTTGTGCTCTTTATTTACTTAATCCTTGCACATAGGGCAATTTTTTAATAACGACGTGAGTTTGCGAAAACTTTACCCTCTTTGCAAAAAATAGTAGTTTGCCTTGGAGTGCAAAACCAGGCAAATATGGTGCAAAACTTATTTCTCACTACTGTTTGAATACGTTTGCTCAAGGGATGCAAATGTTCATCTTTGCTTATAGTTTGCTCTAAATTGGTGTAAGAGTAAGAATTGATACCATTAAGCGCTACTTGTAAGTTCGTGTACAGTAGTGCATCTCAGAGTAAAAAAAAAATCAAACTATTAGTATCTGCATGGATTGCACAATACAACTACTGTACACTTACTCATAACAGAAGCCTAAGTTAACCTAGAAATGGATAACTTGCTAAAATGGGTTCTTTTCAACATAGTAAGCGGTCAGATAACAAGCGATGCACTGTGAAAGTAGGGTGAGGTTTTTTTTATAAAGATTTTGACTTTCTTTTTTTGTTCCCAAGAGCCATCGTAAACATTCCCATACAAACTCTTATAATTTGGCCATGACTCTTATTTCGCAAGATGATCATCACACAGCTGGAGCTCGGTTTGCCTGTACGTATTCTGATCAAAACTCACTAAATTTCAGTTGGTGAAGGACATAGTTGACTGTGAGTATTTGCGTTGCCTCTTATTTAGACATAATACAAAATCGAGTGCAAGAGACCAGAGAGATGTTATCTTTAATAATAAACGATGACATCGCTCGCATCCTAATTAAACGCATCTTCTAAGTGCTTAATATACAGGGCTCGTAATATCAGCAGCGACATCCAAAATAAATCAAATCAGTGAGGAGTCTACCACCAATATGGCCCTTTATCCTCACATTGGCGATTTAACAAAATAACCGATAACAATATTTAACAGATGGTTCCAGAGAATTAGCAGATCTAATGAATAATACTTAGAAACCGTTTTGTATCCAATAGATTGGTCAGTGGATCGAAGATTTGGCGCCTAAAATATTACAGTTTTTACTTTATTTTTTGGTATGATATTTCCTCTATATTAGAGCCGATAGAGATATTCGTTTACTTTTTAATCGGATTGTGACATTTTACCATTTACTATCCCTTCTCGCATAGCTAGAGAAACAAATCCTTCAATTGCATAGTTAACTTTCTCAAATGGAACAATTTGAGTCTCTACAGCTTCTATTCTTTCCTCCAGAGACTTGACTTGGTTCTTAAGTTGTGCTATTGTTATCAGAGAATTTTCAGCTGTACTGGGTGGGAGGGATAACACTGAGTCGGAGTGCCTACGAACACCTCGTTCCGGAGGTCGCTTCTGGTTACCTAATGGTGGTCAGAGAATCATTTTGATTATTTTTAGATCTACTGTAGTGTTCATACCTAACACACGCACACGCACACCCACGCACCCACCCGCACACGATAAGGGGAAGATGCAGGATTTAGTGAAGGGGAGTTCAGATAAATGTCCACTGAAAGCGGACCATTCAAGAGCGGCTGGGGGTATGCATCCCTCGGAAAATTTTTAAATGGGATCAACAAGTAATATTTTCCTGACATATCCAATTTAAGGTTTTTGTAAAAAAACTGCAAGAGTTTTCAGGTTTTCATTTCAGTTTAGGAGGTTCGGCCGAGTCACCCGAACAACCGTAGATCCGCTAAAGAAATTCACGACGCCATGGCTTGCAATTAAAGAACTGAATTCTCCTCCATATTTCGTGTCTGTTATTTCAGTGATTGAATTTTAACCTGAATACCGAAAATAGAATGGGCTGTCAAAGTTTACTTCCCTTAATTAATGGTATTGCTTCGGAAATTAAAAGTTAAAAATTGCCAGCAACGATAACGTCGAGTCGAACAAGGCAATGATCTTATTCCACAGTTAATTGTTTGGCCAATAAATTATATCTATCGGATTTACTCAAAACAGCCCTTGTTCATAGCTTAATGTGGTTGAAGCAGCGGCAAAGCTGTGCAATTAAACCTCTTCCTCTTGTTACTGAACAGCTAAATTCCTACACTTCAACAACCAAAACAAAATTAAGCGTGAAATGTAATGAGCCAATGAGACTGACCAGCCCAAGTTGGCAAATCAAAATGAAGGAGATGGCAAGTGGGTAGGTTGCTCATGTATGCACTGCTTCAGCCTGCAAAAGGATAATTATTGCAATTGACTGGTCCAAGTCGGAAATGTTTTCTTTCGCTATTCAATAATCTATGATCTATAACTTAATTTATGAAGCAAAATTTGACAAAAAAGTTGTTTAAGTATACAATAACGCAAATTGTGCCAAAATCGAGCAATCCATACAGTGATAGTTTTTTTTAACTTTTGCTATTGAAACAATAACCCCGGAGGAGATCGGCCTCCGAGCGTACAAAGGATGCAGAATAAAAAGATCCCCAGTGTTGTTGATTTTAAACACGCGTCAACTTTGTTTTAATCAAAATCCTCAGATAAAGTTACTCACCGTCAGCTTCTTGAACAAGCTCAAAGTAAGCTTTCTCGTATTCTGCTTTTTCAATCGTCACAGTCAATTCCACATTCTCTTCACCACCGGCACGGGTCTTCATTTCATCGGTCACAAAAAATTTAAATAAACGTTCCCTGAGCGTGCCATCCTCGTACATGTTCCACAAAGCAGTGAGCCCCGTGAGATTGTCGACCTGAATTGTAAAGCATACGCACCCTTGACCCACTTCAATCAATCTTGAACCAGCAGGAAGCACACAACCCTGGAAGCAGGTGACTAACTGATCATAAGTTGACCATCGAGTCAAAATCTCACGGACAGTGAGTAAGGTTATTCCCGCTGCTGCCACTCCAAACACTGTCTTCATGTTCAGTACTGAAACAAATGGCACTAAATTAAATTTTGAATGTTGATATTTAAAATCATTTTTGGTGGTAGTCTGGCGAAGATCATTGTAAACAAGCTGGAAAAGAACCGTAAGAGGTGACAGAATATGACTGTCAAACATCGAGGGATTTTGTTTTGCATTACTTGAATCCGCTGACTTTTTTCCTTTTTTTTTTTTGTAGTTTGCGAGAAAACATACCGTCCCTGACGACGTGATCGCTCGGTTAACCCAAATTAATCGCAGTCCGATGCAAATTATGTCCAAATAAGTGTCTGCGGAACTATGTTATCTAAGAAGCAGACTGTCCGATTTTGATTTACCTCTGGGTTCATTTTTGGGAAATATGACTGTAGAATCTTAGAAATCTCGCCCGAATGGTATTCTTCAGCTTGAAGCAAGCATTTCAGCCTCGTGACCCGATGAAAGCGGCAAAATTCGAAATCGGCAGATTTTGACTGAACGTTTCGTAAAAGTTAGGCCGTTCCTTTTTCTTCAACCATACGTACATGAACTTTGATTGATTCTGAATGTGTAGAAGCACAAACGGCCCAAGCTCCAGCTGTGAGATGATCATCCTGCGCAATAACAGTCATGGCGGAATTAGAAGAGTTTGTATGGGAATATTTACGAGCGCTTTAAGGAATAAAAGAATACGTCAAATTCTGAATAAAAATACCTCATCTTACTTCCACGGCGTATCACTTGCTATCTGACCGCTTACTTAGATGAAACGAACCCATTTTAGTGAGTTGTCCATTTTAAGGTTTTCTACGCACATAAGGAAAGCCCAAGGCTGAACACTCCATTTCCGAACGCCTGATCCGAGTAACGAATCAAAGTGCTCTGTGAGCAAACTCGTGAATTGACACATGATTCTTTGGATTATGTTTAATGTTATCTGGTTTAGGGAATTTTGTGGTTGATTGTCATATCTAGAGTACGAGCAGTAGTTCAGTATTCGCTAATGTAGCAAAGAAACAAAGTAACGTCGGGATAAGAAGGCATTACAATTGAAATGATCATGCTATGACATTTGACAAGGGTGGATGATGTCGTGTTTAAAACGTATATCATTTTTGTTTCTGGTTCAAAAGAAAAGGTTGGAAGGAAATGTGGATGAAAAGTGAAATTTACTGTCTATCATTGTAAATATTAGAAAATCAAGGCAATACTATCTTAATGAAAACATTAACGATTCCCTCTTTATCAAATGAGACAAACGGGAACGAGTTTTGAGTGATATAACCAAGCCAAGACTGCCACTGTCATTTTGGATCTCCGCCTGGGTAGATTTTAGTCATGTGCTAGGCAACGTATAATCAATAACAAGATAGAATTTCATTTCAGGCCTATTTATCAATTTTGTGGTGTATAAATTTCGCATTTTAGTACGCAATATGTATTTTGAATCTTCAAATTGTCTTGAAACTTAAAAGAAAATTGTTCTTTAAAAATTTACTGAAAATCGGTAGCTAAAATCGTTTGTTTAGGTGTTATTTGATTTTCGTGTTACATACATACATACATACATACTTTATTTATTCCAGAAGCAGATGATAACTATTATATACAAATAAAACTAAAAAGAAAATACTTCTAGAAAAGGAAGTTAAGAGGTTATCCCTGTGTAAAAACTCCCTTAAAAGAAAAGACAAAATATAAATCAAAATCATTACAATCAAATATTTAAGTACGATTTAAGTTTAGATTTAAAATGCTGAAAGCTGTCAGCTTCCACTATATCACCCGGTAACTCGTTCCATAATTTGACAATCCTAATAAAAAAAGAATTTTTGTAACAATTAAGTCTAGCTGGTTTAATATAGAGTTTGTATTGATGATTTGCTCTCGTAGACCGAATCGTGGCAATATCAAAGAAGTCTTCAAAATTTAAATGATAAAAACCAAAAACTATCTTATAACATTCGACTAAAGATAAGTAAGTTCTACGGTCAGAGAGAGTGGGCCATTTTAACAGTTTGCATCGGTCTTCATAGGACATTTCTCCTTTGCGTTGATTTAAAGCGAGTCTTGAGGCTCTTCGCTGTACATTTTCAAGGGCATGGATGTCCTTAACAAGGTAAGGACACCAAACAGGTACCGCATATTCCAAGATTGGCCGTACCAGAGACATGTACAGCATAGAAAAAACATTTGTGTTAGCGGTGCCTACTGAGCGTTTAATGGAACCTAAAACTTTGTTCGCTTTATTGACAGTGATACTTATGTGATGGCCCCATGAAAGATCTCTAGTTAGTGTGACACCGAGATCTTTAAAATTAGTCACATCTTTCAGGGGCTTTTCTAAGAAATAATTAGTTACCGACTTATCGCGTAAATGCGTGATTCGCATAGATTCGCATTTGTCTGCGTTGAAACGTAGCTGCCACTTACGAGCCCATGCGCTAAAAATTTCGTGTATTAGGTCTTTGTAATGCGTTTAATATATAACTCGCGTCTAGGAATGTGTTCTCTGAATTTGTTATTGTTCACATACCCATCGGCTGTGAATGTAACTGCTGCCATTTGTCTAGTTTCTAGGGTAAGACTGCAGTTTTGATTCTTTCTGAACCTCGTCAGTTGCCTCCTAAGAGCGAATTCGTCACGGAGAAACGACAAGAGTCGCGCAGGTCCGAAAAAACTGTTAAACTTTGGAAGGAACGGCAACAGACAGTGAATCCCAATTCACGTTATCTCGCTGCCACCAAAGATGTTCATTCGACCGCGGCAGGATGCAAATGACTCATTTTATGTATAACGACCATGATGCAAAGTAATCAGAGTGCGCACATCCCCTGCATCATACCTAACTTTTAGGTGGGCAATGAACACCCAGTGTTGATTGTTGGACACTCTGAAAAGACCCTAAATTATTACTTAGTCCGCCTTGACAATTTCCTCGCTGGCGAACTTTGGGGGCACTACTCTGATTCATCGAAGAAATTGGAAACAACTTCGACCCTATAACGCACTGACACGAGTATGTTAACAAGTACGCCAGATACCCACACTTTCTGATATCTCCGTAAAATAGTTTTATAGTAGATCGTCTCAAATGCATAACTTAGTTTAGGGTGCTTCAGATCTTTGATTTGTTTAAGGAGTTTGAGACTCTTCCCTACTCGTACTCAACACTTAAATCACACCAATTTTAACTCACCTCCGATTACTCTTCCACCAACAACCCTGGCTGCCGCAACAATGCTACGGGCTTGCGCTTAAATTGTAAGATTCAATGACAAATTAGGCAGAAGAATTGTAATAAAGTGACAGAATTAGATTTAAATTTTAAGTTCTGATCAATGAATAGCATAGTACGGTCATTCGATTGACGCTATTTGAGCGAAGACTCTTAGATACTTTCCAGCAAAAAATGCGGCAAAATAAAAATTACAAAGAACTAAATAATCGTTACCTTTCCTTCTTTCAAATTCATCCTCGTCAATTCGTCGCTTCTCGAAATCCTGAACTTTCCTCACCAGATCTTGTCTCTCAATTCCCAATAAAATCCCTTTCAAGAAATCAAGACGACCAAACTCAAAAAGTCCTCGGCTTTCAAGTTTTTCGAACAAAATTCGAGCAGTTTGAGTGTTTCTTTCATTTTCGTCCAACGTTTCCTTCGCGGTGCAGACAGAAATAAGCTGCTGCAGTTGATTGCTTTCGTCGAGAGCACGGCTGATCTGTTCAAGCAATTCTTTATAATCTTTCCTTTTGTACTCGAACGTTTCCACTTTCTGAAACGACGACCATTCTCCGAACCCTTTTAGCAGCTCTTTCAATAGTTCAACCTGATCAATGGCCAAATTATTTTGTTCTTCTAGCTCTCGAAAGAGCGAAAGTGCATCGGGAATGTCTTCAGGTCTAGACGCTAAATACCTTCTACACATGAAGAGTAAATGTTCATGTTGGTCTAGTAGATCGAGTCGTTGGCTTATCTCAAAAAGAAGGTGACTATATTCTACGTTAGACATTTCAATTGTCGTTGCTATGTATCTAAAATACTAGCATTCCGATCGAGCGCAGTTCGAGTTTTGGCATTTCATGTAAATTTACAACAAGGCGGAAGAGTTTCGTTCTATGTCACGCACGGGAAAGCGTATTGCGAAATCCGTCATAAGGGGGTTGTCTCGGGTAGATTTCCGATTACGAAATCCGAGCTCCCTCAATGTTGTGCTTGTGATAAAGGCCATATTTAGCATTTTTGACCCGCAAAATAGAGTAGAAACGAACACGTACTTCGTTTATGCTCCGGCATGACTTCGTATAAGTGATGTCCCGAGCTGAGCTTTTTCATCTTTGGACTTTGGTGGGTTTCTTGTAACGGCATAGTGATAAAAGTCTTTTTTGTGCGTGGTAACCACTCACCTTTTCACGTGTGTGACGTAACACAAACCACAGTTCACGCACAAAGCAGTATACCTAAAATTGTCACTCGCTATCATGTTTTCAATGTCTTATTACAGGATGAATTTTTGAGAACAAGTTCGATTTTAATACGTCTGAAAATACATGTTCCTTGATTTTTCCGCCTAAAATCTGTTCAGATTTGTTCAACTCACGTGCCAAAATGAAATTTTTTCCTCTCTGTCATCACTAAATGCCAAGCGTATTCTTGATAATCTTCATTGTAGAGTGTTAATCCCTTCACCAGGACTGCTGACCAATTCATTATTCCCTGCCCCCACGATATCAATACAAAGGCAAGCAGATTGGTGACGAGAATAAAGAAAAGGGATGTTGTCTGATCAACTCCCCAATTCTCAGAGTCAACATATGTATGTCAATCAGCAAAGAAAATCACTGTTTGAGAAATCTAGGGAGGAAATGGTTAACCCTTTAACTCCCAGAAGTGATTGGGAGGTAACTTCTCTCTATAATATCCATACATCATCCAGCAAACAGTTAATAAGAATATTAAAACTTATCATGTAGAAGTTGTTATTACTGATCTAACACCAAATTCTTTAACTGATTGAAAAGGAAATGTGTAGCAGCTAGAGAGGAGAATTAACAATCAGATCTTGGGAGTTAAAAGGTTAAGATAAACAGAAAATTCCTCTGATATTTGTGGTTGTGAAGAAACTCTAATAAAATGTATTTTTAGTAGCCGAAGTGTTGTTCAAAACAACTCATTTAATTTGACCTTATCTTCCGGTCAGTGCGGCGGACGAGGTAAAGAGGTGCTAATGTAAACATGCCACCCATCTCATATTCCTCAGTCAAATTTTTATGTTTGAACTGCGCATTTTCAACGAGATGAAACTATTTACAAGAATAATATCCTGAGTTCGCGACCTACAGATATATTTTTAAAGCTTACCTTATTGGGTCATTGCAATCAAATGGATTTTATGGTCGAAAGAAGATTAAATTTTTCATGAATAATCCCAATTCCTCTGGACTTTTCCTATAGTTAAAGTCGCATTAAAAAGACTTTTATACAAATCTATTAGTCTGACAGTAAAAGGTGCCTATTTCTCTCTTAAAAGATTGCGTATTGAAAGTAATCATGCTCTACGATTAATTATCTCAAAGGTCACTTTAATGTAAAGGCTGTACGAAAAAAAAACGCAACAATTTCAGGGAACTTATATTTGTTTTCCTTGAACGACTAAATAAATACTGTTTTAACCTTGACTTGCGACTCAGAAATTTTTAATATTTTTCCCTGAGAGATTTAAAAAAATTCCTAGTCATAATTATGATATCAATATTGTTTCAAACCTTATCAGAAGTCTTAGAGTATATTTACACCTGTAAAGAATTAAACTTGACTAATTACATGCTTGAATGTTCAGATTATTTACTGAAGTAGTGATGCCTCTAAAAGTATTACTGGTACTTCAGTAAATTGACTGCCTTAGCTGTCAATAAGGCCGTGAGCCAAGCGTTTCTGACTTCTGCAGACGAAAATCTCAACATTCTAATACTCCCATCAACCTTGGAAATCTTAATGCACATGGAGTTCTGAACAGTCAAAGACGTGACACTGGACATCATTATGATCTCGGAGAACACCAGCACTTCTTTCCTCTTCTCATAACAGTATAGCTTATCTTCCAACAGCACAAAGCGTCTCCTGTGCCAACTTGGTCTTCTTCTGAATACAGCGCACTCTTTTACCCGGCAAAAATCTCCTTCTTGAGACGATACCAAACTACCGAAGTTGTTGTTTATAAAACGATAAGATGGAGGCGAATACGGAAGGTAGCTCTTTCCTTTTGTTAGTTTTTTCTTCTGCTTCGGCAAAGGCTCTTTCCAGAATTTCGGATTTACCTGCCAAAGGTAGGTTTCACTGCGTGTCTTGTAAAGCTTCTCCATAACTAATAAATAAAATTTTGCGGGTTGAGGTGTACTATGTCGAGGTAATTTACCTTTTTAAGATTTAAGCGATATCCACACAAATGAACAGAAAGACGCACCGAAGTTATATTTATAAACGACCCAACCTGCTTTGATTTGTCTCGCGGAGAATTAGCGGAAACCCCTTAGGCACGTACTTAAAAACCGTTTAAACACTCTCTCCTTTCTACTATCACGTTACGCGGGTTACGTGTTTTTGCGTGGTTCTAGAATTTTCAAACGTCAATGTTTCATATTGTTGACCGATCTTTGAAGTTGACCTGACCTTCAGTAAACGTGAATACTATTTCTTATCATTGTGAAGATTCTTGAATAAATCTGATGTTGAAAATCATGATTAGATAGCGATTGAATCTTGATCAAATTGCAGCTTCTTTATCTCCGGAGAGCTGGGTTCTTTTATCTGGTCATCAAGTACCCAGATAATTTCTTCGTCAGTTGGGCGAAGTGTAAATAATTTGGTAGTCATCGCGATTTGGTGAACAATACTATACTCTGCTTCTTTGTTTTCCTATTTACGTACGCTTGTGAGAATCCAAAGGTAATCAGATTACCTTAGGCCTAGTTCAAACGTCGATCTTTACATGTACCGAACCTAATTGCAATTTGGGTCGACTCGAATAATTAAGAGCGGCAGTTGATTCAAACGTCTATACAAATCTGCCGATCCTAATTGATTCAAACGTCGATCTTTACATGTACTTAATAGAAACGTTAGGTTCGGTACATGTAAAGATCGACGTTTGAACTAGGCCTTAGTAACCTTCTCGTCACGCAACGCAAATGTTACGGTACACGTAGCGATACGTGCAGTCATGTGGTTGAATTTCTTCAGTACTTGAATCTACTGAAACTTTAATGGAATTCCCACGCTACTGTTCCTTTGCGAGCCGCATCGTAATAAACTTGGACAAAAAAGACTTCTCGTTTGAAGAACTTCAATTTGCCAATGGAAAAGTTTGTCACTTTGCCGATAGTATCTTTGGTCTAGGCATGCGTGAGATGAAACTTTACGGCATAGGGTAAAACATGGACTGGACCATTTTTTGGACCATTTTTTTGGACCATTTTTTGGCCTTTTTGTGTCTGCTGCATTTATAATGCATGCAGACACTTAGATAAGCTGTAAAACGCGCGACCAGCTACTTCATATACGACAAGATCTCGGATTTACTCTTGACGTTTCACTGCGGATTCCATTTGGTGATACGATACATGAAGTATGCACGGAGGGGTAATACTTTCGGCCTGTAATACTTTCGGCCTGTAATACTTTCGGGTGCAAACTTCGTTCCTCAGGGGAATAATCTATCCAATCGGATACGAGGAAAGGACAAAGGAAAGAGGTCGTGGCAAACTACCGATTTCCGGGAAGACTCGGAACCAATCAAATCTGAGAAAAGGACAAAGTCAAATCCGTCAAACTATATGCTTTCGAAAAACGTTTGGGTTGCGTCGTATCGTCCTGATTTCGTTCGTCAAGCCAGGGTGTACTATTGCTTGCAAGGTGAGTGATCTTTTCGCTTTTCATATTTGTAATGGATTTCTTAAAAGGTGTTTTCTCATTTTGCCACAGCATTCGCACTGGGTGTCATTCCGGCCGAGTGAAAGGTTTTGAAAGATGCTTTGAATTTGTAAATCGACTGAAGCTTTCTCGGCGCCAACACGATCACCGCCCCGCCATTTTGCAAGTGCTCAGGACGCAAAATAAGCTTTATGAGCCCCATTTGGGGAATGGAAAGTTCCTTCGGGGAACAATTGAGCTCCATTTGGGGAATGAAAAGCCCGTTAAGGGAATTATTAAGTCTCACTTGGGGATTACAAAGCCCAATGGGGGATATAATATGCCCTGTTTACGAAATGGATTTTGCCGAAGATACATGTATTTCACTACACACATGAAAACATCTATCACTAGACAAACATGTGCGAAAGCTGTGGCGATTTTATACAGAGGAGAGAAACCTAGAACTAGTATTCTTCATGATAATTATTATCTAAGCATCGCTATGAACAGATCTTTGCATACAGTTGTAAGGTATCAATGCTTTCAAAAATTGGAATCCTTCATCAAGATTAATCAAGCGCTCAATTGCTCCTTCACATTTCAACTGTCCAGCATTTGAAGATTTGCTATTTCCTTTGCACTTCCTAAGTGCAACTTGTGATTTTCCTAAGAGAATTTTCATTTGAAGCTTTTTTGTTTTGAAGAATATATTTTCAACACACATAGCAGCTCTCCTATCTGATCGTCTTAGTTCAGATTTACAAATGTCGCTATAATGAACATTAGCTAGTCTATCTTTATTTTCTGGTCGACTTTGACCAAGGAATATACCAGGATATGCTAACTCTTCAGAATATTGATCTCTGAATATACTTAAGGGTTTGTTTCCCTCTCCTGGTGCAACATTTAAAATACGTTGAGGCAGACTGTCTTCAAAATAATGTGTGTTGGTCAACATGGTGTCAGTAACACCAGCAGGTGTTTCTGCTTCATCTTCAGTCCACTGATCATCATTATCATTACTGTCATTTCCATCTTGCTTATTGGAACCACTGCTCTTTTCTATTTCTGGTTCACTTTGATTTTCAGTATTAGTATCATCTAATAAACAGTTTGCAGTATACTGCACTCCCCAACCTTCATTTAGTGTTATTCCTTCCTGTCTGTAGAGGCTGCTGTTGTGGATTGATTTATAATGAATAAGTAAACAAATAAAAAATTATAATTCACCTAGGTTAGTTTTTTTTTTGGCATTTTGTTGTTATAGTTAAAATTTGTAGTAGTAGTCGTAGTCGTCGTCGTTTTTGATGCAGTGCTCCCTATGTTATTAGAAATTTTGAAATACATTATATTGCTATGAAACAAACTCAAAAGGTTCTTTTTCACTTGCAGTCAATGGAAGAACAAAAAGAAGAGATTGTTGGTTTCTTAGACAATGTGTCTCCAACTAAAAAAAGTAGCAAGACATCTTACTTTGACATGTCCATACAAACCACCGATGGCTTAGTAAGAGGAGTCTGTGTCTCCGGAAGTAAACAGGAACACTTTGATCAAATGAGCAAAAAGAAATCTCCAATAAAACTTCGAAATTTTAGAATTGAAAGAGCAGGAGATGCAACCACAGTACTGATGAATAACAATGTACTGTTAGAGCCTACAAAAGAAATACCTTTTTCAAGAATTGAGTTGCCAAGTGCCAACAATATCCAATCAATTTCAGCTGCAAACACAAATCAAAGTATCACCATCAAAGCCAAACTTATTCAGATGTCATCAACAAAAAAAGTGAAGACAGAGTATGGTGAAAAAAAAAAGTTGTTTGCCTATCTTGTGGACCCACATGGAGCCATTAAGGTGACACTTTGGGAACAATTCTGTGGATCTCATTAATCCTGCTGAGCTACCTCAGAACTTTACCAATACAACAGCAGCAGCAGAAATACTTGGAGTGGGAAGTGTCACGGCATATCAAGCCTGCTGCAACTGTAACAAAAAGCTGGTAATAGAGACGTCTCCCATACTAACCTGTTCAACTTGTGGGCTCAAGCAGAATATGAAGTCCACCATTCAACAATGTTATGGACAACTACTGGTACAAATTAAAGAATCGAAGATCACAGTGACCCTGTTCAACGACATCCTGCATGATATGCTAGCGTCACAAGGAAAGAGAACTCTTCCGATCACTGAGGAAACCATAACTACCTTTCTTCTAGAGTTACCAACTATAACCAGCATAACATTCAACAACAAACAAAAATAGTGGAGTCAGTGCAAATCTGAATAAAATGAACAATTTCCTGTCACACATCAGTGGAAATTACTACTGAATACCAAACGTTAATAATACCTGTTTTGTTACAGTTTGCAACAAACATTTTGTAGACACTGGTTTTAAGTGAAATGATTGTTTCTCTGACTGATAAACATTATTTACAAGTACACGTGCTGCTTTTTTTGGGATAATAATTCTGTTGCGTTACATTTCTGATACATTTCATTTCAATTAAAAGACAAACACTTCAAAATACTTTTAAAAGTATATTCACCTATTAGTTACTTGAACACGACAATGTAAATATACTAACTTTGTTTTACCTATGTTTTGTTCCAAATTGATTGCATATTACCATTAAATGAAAAACATAATGATTTCTTAGGAATTATTACAACCAGAGACTTTTTCTTGCTTTGCAAAACTGCTACTGCGTTTGCATTACAGTTGTCTTGTGTTACAAAGACTTCTGATACTATTCAATTTTGTTAAAAACTATTGGCTGTTGTATTTCAATTCTTTGATTTAAATATTCTGCTACAAAATAAAAGAAACGTTCACTTTAATGTTAGATTCTTTGCAGTACCATAACACAATAAAAGTTATTTAAACAGTGATGAAGATGTAATCACAATCATTATATTGATGATTGATATTGATGATCCCTTACCTCCAACTGGAGCATTGGACATTCACCACTTCAGTTCCCCATCTTTGTGATGCCTTGAGCATTCCATAGCACTGCCTTTCGGGAGATGTTTCTAGCCAGTTTAACAGTATTAAAAAAAATAGGCGCCTACAGCAGATTCCATTCCACTGCAGCAGACACAAGTACCCATTGGGTACCTATTTTTTTTTTTGGGACCATTTTAGAGGGGGGGTGGAGCACACCATTTTTACTGAGGGAGGGGTGGGATGAAGTTTATTAGTTCTGAGGGAGGGGTGGGAGGTAGAGTGTTATTACTCAGGGAGGGGTGTGAGACGGACTATAACTACAAAGGGAGGGTGGGAGGTGGTTGTAATGGTAAACACTACTGGTTAATGGAGCTTTAACTCGATCGTACAAACAATTTGAATTGGATTTTTGACTGAGTTTTTTTATGTCAAAATTTTTTGCGCTGGGTCGCGGCGTTTCTTCATTTTTTTGTCATGCGAAAGCGAAACTGCCACGTTAATACTGGACTTTAATTTGTATTGAAAATATCGCGTTTACGATCCTCCACTGTTGAGTTATGCGTGCACCCAAAAAAATGAAGATACGCCACACTAATAATCATCTAACCAAGGAGAACATTCAGTCATGTTGTGTGATCATCTAAATGACATTTGTCACTTTTCAAGGACCAGAATTAAACTTTCAATTTTTCACTTGATTTTAATGATAACTTCTGTTCATGTATTTGAAACCACAGCCATTGTCACTGACAAGATTTTGGACTACTTCCATCTGGATGATCAAAGCGTATGGTTAATGTCACTCCAAAGTTCCAACAATGTATAACGATAAAAATATATAGAGTATAGTTCCAATAATATAATAGCCTTAATGACTAATTTAATGGCCTGTTAGTCTAAAACTTGACACAAGTTCCACTTTGGAATATAAGAAAAGAATGCTACATCATCTGCATATCTTTGAGAAATACTGATACTTTAGGCTAAAGTTTAGAAATGAATAACGAGTATATAACTGAATTATATGGGAATGTTAAAACATCCAAACACACTACTCTACATTGAGTTTGGTGATAACAAGTAACTGTATGCTGCAATTCTCATCTTAAAATGCGCATTTCATTAAAAATCATAAAACACTTATGATACAAAGTTCCAGAGTACCTGGTTAAAGGGGTTTTTGAAAGAGCTCTTGTTTCCTCGATGGGACATCTTTAAAGCTCTACATTTGAGTTAGTATATGATTGAATGAAATAAACTACAACTCGATGACAGAAGCCTGAAGGGTGAAACATTTGAACTTAACCCTTTAACCCCATTAGAGTGACTAGCATCTAATTTCTCCTTACAATATCACCCTTGAATCACATATTTAGGTCATGAGAATAACGGAAATGATCAACAACTACAGAAACTCTGGATCGTTAAGTTAATTCTCCCTGTCAGCACCTCAGGAAATGTATCGAGAACAGTATGGAGAATATGAATAGTGATGTTAGGGTGTAAAGCTATGTTAAATTTGTGATGATATCGTGTGCAGGTGATCTATTTTATACAATCAAAGAGGGAATTGATGTGCCTGCCTAGATTTGTTCCTTCTCTCGCGGTATTATGAATTAGTTTTTATCCAGTCTTACTCAATATTGTCAAATTTTATCAATCATTTCTTTTCGCGACTATGGACCTGAACGACGTTTCAGTCCATAAACACTCCAATATTCATTATGTTCACGGTTATATTTTATCAATCAACTCTTCTGACTTCGCGTTATCATTTGTTCTCCGAAAAAAAGAACGTTTCTGGCCGTATAATAAACAAGTAGTTCACCAGTACTGTGCTCAATATTGCCACTCGAGATCATACAAGTCGAATTAAAAGCGAAAAAAAAGGAAAACAAAAAACACCAATAGTTCGCCAAGTAATCTTGACTGAGCGCTTGTTCAATGACGAGCATACTTTCCGCCAAGAAAGCTTTGTATCTTTGCCTAATCGACAAAAATCTCTCGCAAAGAATGTTGTAAAACGGGTAATATAAGTAAGGCTTTAAATTTCTGTAACGACTCAGCTTTCTGGTGACTGCAGTCAATATTATTTAAGTAAAAGTGACAGTTACTTCAAAATTCATAGTTCGTGAGCATGCATCCCTGTATCACTCGTGCAGTGACAAGCGGTAGTCGTTTAAAGCCTTTAAAAGGAGCAGTAAGAAATAAAAACTAATGTCCTCCCTTGCTAAGTAGGAAGGTTACGGCCTCAGTTTTACCAAATGTTTTTGCGATTTTTAACGGTGTGCGACCTTTAATATCTTTTGAATTAACATCCAAACCAAGTGACAGCATTTTTGTGATGATTGCGACATTACCATCATGTGCAGCAGCGTGCAGTGAATTTCTTCCTGACTGGTCTCTAATAAAGGGATCGGCTCCTTTGTCTAAAAGATAATTTACAGCTTCAATCTTGCCAGACCCTGCAGCCAACATCAATGGGGTTCTGCCGTCATTATCTTTTAAATCGACATCTAGACCACGTGACATTAGCGTCTCGATGATGGCGACATTACCACCCTGTGAAGCAGCGTGCAGTGAATTTCTTCCTGACTGGTCTCTAATAAAGGGATCGGCTCCTTTGTCTAAAAGATAATTTACAGCTTCAATCTTGCCAGACCCTGCAGCCAACATCAATGGGGTTCTGCCGTCATTATCTTTTAAATCGACATCTAGACCACGTGACATTAGCGTCTCGATGATGGCGACATTACCACCCTGTGAAGCAGCGTGCAGTGAATTTCTTCCTGACTGGTCTCTAATATAGGGATCGGCTCCTTTGTCTAAAAGATAATTTACAGCTTCAATCTTGCCAGACGCTGCAACCAACATCAATGGGGTTCTGCCGTCATTATCTTTTGAATTGACATCTAGACCAAGTGACATTAGTGTCTCGATGATTGCGACATTACCACCCTCTGAAGCGGCGTGCAGTGAATTTCTTCCTGACTGGTTTGTAATAGAGTGATCGGCTCCATTGTCTAAAAGATAATTTACAGCTTCAATCTTGCCAAACACTGCAGCCAACATCAATGGTGTATCTCCTCTATTATCTTTTATATCGATCTCTAGACCACGTGACATTAGTGTCTCGATGATTGCGACATTACCACCCCCTGAAGCGGCGTGCAGTGAATTTGTTCCTAACTGGTTTGTAATAGAGGGATCGGCTCCATTGTCTAAAAGATAATTTACAGCTTCAATCTTGCCAAACACTGCAGCCAACATCAATGGTGTATCTCCTCTATTATCTTTTATATCGATCTCTAGACCACGTGACATTAGTGTCTCGATGATTGCGACATTACCATCATGTGCAGCAGCGTGCAGTGAATTTCTTCCTGACTGGTCTCTAATAAAGGGATCGGCTCCTTTGTCTAAAAGATAATTTACAGCTTCAATCTTGCCAGACCCTGCAGCCAACATCAATGGGGTTCTGCCGTCATTATCTTTTAAATCGACATCTAGACCACGTGACATTAGCGTCTCGATGATGGCGACATTACCACCCTGTGAAGCAGCGTGCAGTGAATTTCTTCCTGACTGGTCTCTAATAAAGGGATCGGCTCCTTTGTCTAAAAGATAATTTACAGCTTCAATCTTGCCAGACCCTGCAGCCAACATCAATGGGGTTCTGCCGTCATTATCTTTTAAATCGACATCTAGACCACGTGACATTAGCGTCTCGATGATGGCGACATTACCACCCTGTGAAGCAGCGTGCAGTGAATTTCTTCCTGACTGGTCTCTAATATAGGGATCGGCTCCTTTGTCTAAAAGATAATTTACAGCTTCAATCTTGCCAGACGCTGCAACCAACATCAATGGGGTTCTGCCGTCATTATCTTTTGAATTGACATCTAGACCAAGTGACATTAGTGTCTCGATGATTGCGACATTACCACCCTCTGAAGCGGCGTGCAGTGAATTTCTTCCTGACTGGTTTGTAATAGAGTGATCGGCTCCATTGTCTAAAAGATAATTTACAGCTTCAATCTTGCCAAACACTGCAGCCAACATCAATGGTGTATCTCCTCTATTATCTTTTATATCGATCTCTAGACCACGTGACATTAGTGTCTCGATGATTGCGACATTACCACCCCCTGAAGCGGCGTGCAGTGAATTTGTTCCTAACTGGTTTGTAATAGAGGGATCGGCTCCATTGTCTAAAAGATAATTTACAGCTTCAATCTTGCCAAACACTGCAGCCAACATCAATGGTGTATCTCCTCTATTATCTTTTATATCGATCTCTAGACCACGTGACATTAGTGTCTCGATGATTGCGACATTACCACCCCCTGAAGCGGCGTGCAGTGAATTTCTTCCTAACTGGTTTGTAATAGAGGGATCGGCTCCATTGTCTAAAAGATAATTTACAGCTTCAATCTTGCCAAACACTGCAGCCAACATCAATGGTGTATCTCCTCTATTATCTTTTATATCGATCTCTAGACCACGTGACATTAGTGTCTCGATGATTGCGACATTACCACCCCCTGAAGCGGCGTGCAGTGAATTTCTTCCTAACTGGTCTCTAATACAGGGATCGGCTCCATTGTCTAAAAGATAATTTACAGCTTCAATCTTGCCAGACAATACAGCCAACATCAATGGTGTAGCTCCTCTATTATCTTTTATATCAATCTCTAGGCCACGTGACATTAGTGTCTCGATGATGTTGACATTATCATCCTTTGAGGCTGCGTGCAGTGGAGTAATGCCAGAGTGGCCTACAATAAAGGGATCAGCTCCTTTCTCTAAGAGGTAATTTACGGCATCTATTTTGCCACTAGAAACAGCTAAAATCAAAGCCGTATTACCATCATTATTTTTTGTGTTGATATCCAGGCCACGTGACAACATATTCTCGATGATGGCAAAGTTGCCAGTCTGCACAGCTGATGACAGTGAGTTCCAATCGTCGCCTGCTACCGTTTGAGTGTCACGTTTATCTGAACAAAAAAAAGATAAATGAAAAAAAATTTCACAGCAGAAGAGACATACCTTTCCGTACTTTGTAATAATAAGAACGTTTATACTCAATATGTAAAAATAGACAGTCAAAGATTGCATTTGGCTTCTGATATAAAACAATTTTTAGAACATTGGAAAGAACTAGAGGTTGTATAATGACGAAAGGATATAGTTTTGCTGGGGTTCGCTCAAAAGCCTTATGGTTCCCCTACCCTCTGAGCCCCAACAATGTTACTTATGCTTCTTTTAATTTTCTTATTTTATTGCAATTCCATTTTTTGAGACATTTTTTTCATACAAAACGGCATTCCGCGTTTTAGGATATTCCGTCATTACGCCGATCCACCGTTCCTCCATTCCATTTTTCAGTTATATAATTCAAGGTATCGTATCTCGCAGCTTGCTCACTTCGCAAATTGAGCGGCTCTTTTCAGCATAATAATAATAATAATAATAATAATAGTAGTAATAATGATAATAATAATAATAATTGCGGGCGGCAAGAGGAGCACACAATCCTAATCTCAACGTTGCTTTTACAAACGCATGCGCGACAGTTGTGTAGTTTGGCCCTGACTCGATTTTTGCTCAAATAGTGAGTCTACCACTAAGAATGTATGGAATGCAAAGTACGCTATTTTCTCATGCGCATCACGCATAATCTGGATCTTGGAACACGTGAAGCTAACGCATAGAAGCAGCGCCGACCAATCCAAATCAAGCGTGTCAATATCTGGATTCGACGTTTCCGTTCATGTCGCGTTGGATGCCATTTCTCGGCCGCATTCCGCCTCAAGCGAGTAGTGAGAGTGTTGTTCGTCTGTTAGTCCTTGACCTCAAGCGTCGAGCGAGAGTCGTATTTGTTCGTCCTTTACTTCAAGCGTGGAGCGTCGGTATTGTTCGTCCTTGACCTGACAAGCGTTTAGTCTGAGATAGTTGTCTTGGATCTCATAGAAGCGTGGAGCGAGAGCGTTGTTCGTCCTTCAGTCCTTGGAACGGGAGCGTTTATACATTATATTGTGGAATAATCTGAAATTTCTTCATATTGGTCGTTTCGTTTCAGTAATAAATAAATAATTGTTGCGTTACATCAATGATTTTGACTCGATCAATACGCGTATTTCATAACCTACAGTGATTTTCTTTACACCATAAACAACAACAATTACAGCATATTACTAAAACTAAGCAAAACAAAACAAGGGAACTAGTGTCCCGTGGAATGATCCAGTGTTGGTAACTGTTTCACAGGTTTATTAAAATCACTCTATTGTTAGAGTCAAAATAGAGGAAAAAGCGATTGGAGCACGGGGGGTGTCCTCATGGACTAAATTTTCAACCCCGCAAAACAAATTTTTTCTCCCTATGAGCCCCCAAATCTTTCATTAACCAAATAGCCAAAAATGCATCGTCCTCGCCCGCATTTCCTAACCTTTCGTAATTGCTATAAATAATAATAATACTTAGCAAGGTAATTTGGTATTATCAACTGAGTTGATAAGTTTAACGTAAATTGGCCATCGTTAAGGGTTTCAAAGCTGACGTTTCGAGCGTTAGCCCTTCGTCAGAGCGAATGAAGGAATTGTGGCTCCTGCGTGTGCTTCTATGCAGAAAATGGATCAACGCTTTTGGTGGGAACATGGTAACTAGCATAGATAAGTTGAACGAAAAGTGTTCGTTGATAACCTGGGACTGAGAGTGCCGATTTGAAAGATAACTTTTTTTGTTCGAGGGTTCTGCGGCATTCAAAGAATAAGTTTCACCTTCTATACAGAACATTTCAAACACGGTTTCCAGCATTTCACGAAGAATGATAACGGTTTTTTTTGCTGTCATCACAACAAGATCAAAAACTAAACAAGCGCAGAATGATAGCTATGTACATAGATTCTAAGAGTATAGAGCATTTCTGTAAACTTTTAACTAAGTCACGTGATTTCTTACATTTCAATTTTGATCGTTTGACTGATCGATGTAAACCAAAATATAATGAAATGTACATGTTTCTTGAGACATGGTTGAGTCAATCTTGATATGACATTTAAATATCGCATTGGATTAATTGACTTAACCATCACTATTGGGCAGTCGTTTTGAATTCGATGAATATCAATAGAAATCAATAAACTATTGGTTTGGTGGTGTTTGTTGGATCCAGAGTGACTGCTTAGCAGTGTCCGAGATATATTACTGTATTATTTAAAAGGAGTTGAACATATTTTTCATATTTTTAAATAAACTTATAAATGTTATAATATATTAATATTTTTTTACGTTATATTATTGTAACACAACCCCACAAACCTCTGGCTTTACTTATCGTGTTTAAATAAAGTTTTATTATTATTATTATTATTATTATTATTATTATTATTATCAAAGACACTAAGCTTGGTAATTTTGACTTTTCGATACTGACCACCGATATCCACATCAAATTCAGATGGTGCTCCTTCAGTTCCCATACCGCTGTCAGATGCTTCAGACATTAAACCTTTCGTCTCAAACTGTAGACTTTCCGCGTACATTTTGGTAAAATTCCATTTGTGTTCGTCAATACCCCGTGGCTTGTCTGCGAGCCTTTCGTAACTGGCATTCTGAACTAAAAAAAACATAAAGAAACAACATGTTTTTGCCTAAAAATGTCTTTTTAAAGTAGGAATGCATTTATGTGATGAGAAGCTTTTTGGATGTTTAACAGTTTGCAGTGGGAGCAGGTTGAAGATAGAAAAACTTAAGAAATAAACTATGGTACTCCTCGCAAACTTTCCGCGTGCGGTCGAGGTATAATCAAGAGAATACAAACAATATCTTGGTATAATCTACTCTCGCTTTTATCAATTGAATCATCAAATTTTCCGCGCACATGTACATATCTAATTTGATATATTAAAAGGCTAGAATGTCTAAATGCATTGTCTCTGAAAAGCCTTTGTGAGGAAAGTCAGTAAAGCACAGATATTTGCGAGCATGTAAGGAATGAAATCTCGAAAGGCCTGATCTGTTTCAATTCAGTTGTAAACATTCCTAACGAATCTCAGATTTTCTTTCGTTGGAGGAATTTGGTTGTGGCACGAAAAAATTTACCTGACTACCCCCCCCCAAAGCTCTGTTGTATTCTTATGACCCCCCTTCCCTTGGTGGCAGTAAAATGGCAGATAATTTTCTACAGTCCCCTCCCCCTTTTATATCCTGTTGGTAACGACTGATCCCCCATGAAAACCATGTGTTCCCCCAGAAAATCCTCTACTAATTAAGAATAATCTTTCAAGTAAAATTCAGTCCATGTTAATCTCCCAAAATCAATGTTAATAGTACTTTTGAGTACGTTTTTTCAAAATAATTTGTCTGTTATGGCATAAAGTGGCGTTTTTCCTTGATTCTTATCATACCAATACCTATGTATCTAGCAGTTAACTTGTATTTAGCGCCAACCCCGTCATTCCCCGTGGGTGACCGCTTAATATAGGTTTGACTGTATATATATCTTGTTAAGCTTAACTTGAGTGTTTGCATGATTTAGTTACCTTCCAAAGCTGGAATTATTTCCGTGGTAATCCTTGTCTCAAAAAACTCACGTGAAAGTCTAGTCATTTGTTTCTCTTGACTCTCCACTCTCTCCTTTAGAAGTTGGAAATCATTCTCTAGTCTTTTCACTTTTACTTGCAATGTTTCATCCTCGTTCGGCGTTGTTGATATCACTGAATCGGGGTCTTCACATTTTCTTCCTGACACCTTCGCATTACCTAACAATAGACAATTTGCAGGCCACCGTGAGTTTCTTAGTTGAAGTTTCGAGGGTTAGCCCCTCCCCTACACGAAAAAATGGACTTACTCGGGTTTGCCAAGTGAGCAATTATGCGGCAAATTTAGTGATCTAAATTTGCACCACATTTCCAAAAAAATTTGTAAATATGCTGATTTTTTCCAACGGTGTTAGTGCGCAAATGTCATGTAAATGCGACATTGTGCTCTTTATTTACTTAATCCTTGCACACTGAGGGCATACGTGAATTTCCGAAAACTTTACCCTCTTTGCAAAAATAGAAGTTTTCCTTGGAGTGCAAAACCAGGCAAATATAGTGCAAAACTTATTTTTTACTAATATGTTTGAATACGTTTGCTCAAGGGATGCAAATGTATATCTTTGCTTATAGTTTGCCCTAAATTGGTCTGGGAGCAAGAATTGATACTATTAAGAGCTACTTGTAAGTTTGTGTACAGTAGTGCATCTCAAAGTAAAAAAATCAAGCTATAAGTATGTGCATGGACTGCACAATGCAACTATACTGCACAACTACTAATAAGGGAAGCCCATGTAAACCTAGAAATGATAACTTGCTAAAATGGGTTCTTTTCAACATAGTAAGCGGTCAGATAACAAGCGATGCACTGTGGAAGTAAGGTGAGGTATTTTTATTGAGAATTTGATGGTATTATTTTTATTCCTGAGAGCGGTCGTAAATATATTCCTCTACAAACTCTTATAATTTGGCCATGACTCTTATTTCGCAAGATGATCATCTCACAGCTGGAACTTGGGCTGCCTGTGTGTATTCTAATCAAAACTCACTAAAATTTCAGTAAAAGACAAAGTTGACAGTGAGTATTTGATTCGCCTCTTATTTCGACATCATACAAAATCAAGTGCCAGAGACCAGAGAGATGCTATTATCTTTAATACTAAACGAGGACATCGCTAGCATCCTAATATCCACCGAAGGAGGACCATCCAAGAGCGGCCGGGGGTATGCATCCCTCGGAAAATTCTTAAATGGGATCAACAAGTAATATTTTCCCAAGATATCCAAAATAAGGTGTGCGTGAACTGAAAACTGCAAGTGTTTTGACGTTTTTTTTTTTCCAGTTTATAAGGTTCTGCCGAACCATCCGAACAACCGTAGATCCGCCAAAGAAATTCACTACAAATTTGGACGCCATGATTTGAAATTTAGTAAAGGAAATGAATTCTCTTTCATATTTCGTGTCCGATATTTCAGTGAATATCTTTTAATATTAACCTGAATACCGAAAATAGAATGGGCTGTCAAAGTTTAACTCCCTTAATGGTAATGCTTCGGAAATGAAAAGTGAAAAATTCGCAGCAACGATAACGTCGAGTCTAACGAGGCAATGATTCTACTCCGCAGTTAATTGCGTGATCTGATTTACTTAAAACAGCCTTTGTTCATAACTTGATTTGGTTGAAGCAGCAGCAAAGCTGTGCGATTAAACTTATTTTTCTTGTTATTGAACGGCTAAATTCCTACAGTAAACAACCAAACCAAATTAAGCGGGAAATATAATAAGCCTAACCCAAGTTGGCAAATCAAAATAAAGGAGGTTGCAAGTGCGTAGATTGCTCACTCCTTCAGCTTAAAAGAGGATAATTATAACAATTCACTGGTCCAAGAAATATGTCTTCCTTTGTCACTGAATAACCTATCACCTATTACAGTTAATTGATAAAGCAGAATTTGACAAAAACATCTATACACTAGTATTTTATTTCAACTTGCTACTGAAGCTATGACCCCCGGAGGAGATCGGCCTGCGAGCGTATAAAAGATGCAGAATAAAAACATCCCCAGTGTTTTTTATTTTAAACATATATCAACAAACGCCTTTGTTTTAATTAATATCCTTCTGCGTTCTTCAAATTCAGTTCGCTACACCTTCAGATAAAATTACTCACCGTCAGCTTCTTGAACAAGCTCAAAGTAAGCTTTCTCATATTCTTCTTTTTCAATCGTCACAGTCAATTCCACATTCTCTTCACCACCGGCACGGGTCTTCATCTCATCAGTCACAAAAAAATCGAATAGACGTTTCTTGAGTCCACCATCCTCGTACATGTTCCACAAAGCAGTGAGCCCCATGAGATTGTCGGCCTGAATTGTAAAGCATACGCACCCTGTACCTACTTCAATCAATCTTGAACCAGCAGGAAGCACACAATTCTGGAAGCCGGTAACTAACTGATCATAAGTTGACCACCCTTTCAAAATCGCACGGACGGAGAGTAAGGTTAATCCCGCTGCTGTCACTCGACACACTGTCTTCATGTTCAGTACTGAAAAATAGCACTAAATTAAATTTTGAATGTTGATATTTAAAATCATTTTTGGTGGTAGTCTAGCGAAGATCATTGTAAACAAGTTGGAAAAGAACCGTGAGAGGTGCGTGGCTATGACTGTCCAACATCGAGGGATTTTGTTTTGCATTGTTTGAATCTGCTGACTTTTTCATTTTTGCGGTTGACGAGAAAACATACCGTCCCAGACAACGTGATCACACGGTTAAACCAAATTAATCGCAGTCCGATGCAAATTATGTCCGAATAAGTGTCTGTCTTGCTATGTTTTCTAAGAAGTAGACTATCCGAACTTGGTTTACCTATGATTAAATTTTTGAGAAATATGACTGTACAATCTTGGAAATCTCGCTCGAATGGTATTCTTCAGCTTTCAGCGAGCATTTCAGCCAGGTGATCCGCATGGACCAATCGGAAGCGAGGAAATAAACTTACTGGATTATAACCGTCTCACAACAACTTTGCACCAGAAGAAAAACATCTATCAGTAAAATGCTTCTTTCACATCATACCTAACTTTAAGGTAGACAATAAACATCTACTGTTTACCGATGGACGCTCCAGAAGAAAACCTTAAATTATAACTTAATCGTATTGACAATTTCCTCGCTGGCGAAGTTTGGGGGCACGACTCGGATTCATCGGAGAAATTGGAAGCAACTTCGATCATATAACGCACCGACACGAGCATGTTAACTAGTACGCAAGATACCCACACGTTCTCATATCTCCGTAAAATAGTTTTATAGTAGATCATCAGTATGCATTAATTAGTTTAGAGTGCTTCCGATCTTTGGTTTGTTTACGGAGTTTGAAACTCTTCCCTACTCATGCTCAACACTTAAATCCCACCAATTTTAACTCACCTCCGATTGCTCTTCCACCAACAACTCTGGCTGCTGCAACAATGCTACCGGCATACGCTTAAATTGCAAGATTCAATGACAAATTAGGCAGAAGAATTACAATAACCAGACAGAATTGGATTTAAATGTTGAGTTCTGATCAATATATGGCATATTATGCTCACTCGATGGACATTATTTGAGCAAAGAGTCTTAGATACTTTCCCGCAAAAAAAAATGCGGTTAAATAAGAATTAAACAGGACCAAATAATTGTTACCTTTCCTTCTTTCAAATTCATCTTCATCAATTCGTCGCGTCTCGAAATCTTGAACTTCCTTCACCAGATCTCGCCTCTGAATTCTCGATAAAATCTCTTTCAAGAACTTAAGACGACCAAACTCAAAAAGTTCTCGGCCTTCAAGTTTTTCAAACAAAATTCGAGCAGTTTGAGAGTTTCTTTCATTTTCCTCCAACGTTACCCTCTCGGTGCAGACAGCAATGAGCTGCTGCAGTTGATTGCTTTCGTCGAGAGCGCGGCTGATCTGTTCAAGCAATTCTTGATATTCTTTCCTTTTGTCCTCAAACTTTCTCACTTTATCAAACAACGGCCATTCTGCGACCGCTTTTAGGAGCTCTTTCCATAGCTCAACGCGATCAATGGCCAATTTATTTCGATCCTCTAGCTCTCGAAAGAGCGAAAGTGCATCGGGAATGTCTTCAGGTCTTGACGCCACACGCCCTCTACACATTAAGAGTAGGTGTTCATGTTGGTTCAGTTGATCGAGTCGTTGGCTTATCTCAAAAAGAAGGTGATTATATTCTACGTAAGACATTTCAACTGTCGTTGCTATGCATCTAAAATACTAGCATTCCGATCGAGCGCAGTTCGGGTTCTGGCATTTCATGTTAACTCACAATATGGCGGAAGAGGTTTCGTTCCATGACACCGCGGTTTTATTTAATGCGGCTCTAAGAATAACAGCAAATTGTTTTCACGGTTATAACTTTTTGAAAGTTGTCATGGAGACGTGGGAATAAAATGGCGCGATTTTACTGAGGCAAATCATTCTAAGCTGACATCGCTGCTGGCATTCGTCCTTTCTTTAATACAATTCTTATAATTTACACCAATTTTCCTTGCGTGTATTTCGATTTGATTGTAGGTGGTACATAATATATTAACAGTTTTATCCAATACATCAGTCAGTTTTCCTACTTTACAAGGAGTGATTCACTGTCTTGATTGTCTACAATTTCGAAAATAGGTAATAGGGAAAACGTGGCTATGTTTACACTCAACCGGATATACGTCACACGCCATCGCATTGATCCACAGATGGATTTTGGATCGGACTTGGGACTGTGAAGTGCTTACTCCTTTCATGAAGTCGTCTTTTGAGAATTACTAAGAATTACTTAAATCACTTAGCATACAATCACTGGTGTGAAATATATCGTACTTTTGATCAAAATAAATTTATAATTCATTCATAAATAAATAAATAAATGGTTTAATTCGAAGAAATGCTGAGAAAATCTTAACGCGGGAAAGAGTCAACTGAAAACTCTTTATCGGAACATGGCTCTGATTTGCATTGAACGATTGAAGCAAAACTCTTCGTAAAGTTGAATTTTAATTAACCTATGAAATCACTGAGGTGTTTTAGATTTGTAAACGGTGTCCCATGCATACACCATTTGGACTGCAAACAGTATATGTGTTAACTGTAAGTGTATGTCAATATCAGGTCAATCAAAAAAGAGTCTGTAAAGCACCTAAGTAATGATTTCGGAAATGAGAAGCTAGTAAAGTGAAGGTAAAGGATGTGGAGTAAAGGACGACATCCACATAGTAGAAGCTTAAAAGAGCAGATTTGGACTTCTTCTCCCATATTGGTTCGCCAAGGTTAAAAGCTCTATTGGACGAGAATATGTGTTGAATTCTCCGTATATGACATATCTTTTCGCAAATTCAATTAGCAGAGAGACACTGAACACTCAGTCAAAGTTAGGTTTATTACTAAGACTCGGACTTTTTCTTGACCTTATTAAAGTAGTATTTCCTTGGCATTTCCCATTTCCTGTTGCAATCATGTGAAAGTCACCGACTACACTGATCAAACCGCATTGGCCCTGCGCTACTACTTCATTTGGCTCCGCAAGTGTCAAGCGTGGAATGAGCGATGAGTGCCTCCTGAAATAGTTATCGTAGTTTCGAACTCTCATAAAGAGATTACGAACTAAACAAAATTGGAAAAAAAAACAAAAAGTGTTTGCTTCTTTACAAGTCCACGCTCGCGAAATAATCTGCAACAGTTGTTTTACATGTGCGACCTGTTCCCTCATCTGTTACATCAAACTGCTTCCTGTTGGCTGATTTTTCCGAGACGCCCTAAATTGTGTACTTCCTCTTTATAGAGCCAGCATTAGTAGTTTGTATACGAATTCCTGTAACACACACCGAAAAAAAAAAAACATCACATATAAGTACTTTAAACAAAAAAAAATCACACTGAGTCAGAGAAATCTTAAGACTCTTCAAGTTATCTAAATTTTCATTATTACCGGTATACGAAAGCTTATGAAAAGAAAATCAAAAATAAATATATGGGGTCATGACCACATATAAGGAAATCAGGAACAACAGCTAGCTCCTTGTAAAATCCTTTTGCAGAGACTGAAAGTACAGAAACTCACTGAGAATATTATGTAAACATTGGACAGTTCTTTCACCATTTTACCCCTAACAGTGACTAGCATCCAATGCTTTATAGTATCTACTACTTTACTTTATACTTTATACTTATACTAACATACCAATACTTTATAATATCACCCCCCTGAATGACAAACATGAAGGTCACAGGAATAAAGGGAATGATCACCAACTGAAAAAGCTTTTGATTGTTAACCAAATTCTCCTTGTTAGCTCCTTAGGGAATGTATAGAGAACATTATGGAGAATATGCATACTGATGATAGGGTGTAAAGGGTTAATGAGTTCATGATCAGGGACACTGGGAAGCTCAATTTAAAAAGGAAACAGTATTTCATTTCCAGAATTACAGTATACTCTTTGGAAAATAATTTTTTTGAGACTTGAACGTTACTGAGTGGACAACATTTCATACATATCTAAATTTTTTCAAAGCAATGGTAAAAACATGTAAATTATATGAAATTTACAAATTTCAACTACTCACCATCAATGTTTACCAGCACGGCCTTCCACTCAGAATGCTGAATACTTGAATAAAAACCGAATTTCCCCTCACACCTCTCCCCCAGGAGTCTTCCTTGACCATCAAATGTGAAGAATGATCTTCCAACAGGGGTGTAATGTATTGATGGCATCTGTGGCAACACAATGTCCAATGCCTGCACTGCATCTTGAGTTATTTTGCCATTTTTTTTTCCACTCAAAAAGTTGTTAAGTTCCAATAGACTGAAGTGCTCAGCAAACAGAATTTTAACCTTGTGGGTAAAATAAGAATAAGCATTAAAATATTTTTATCCATTAGTATGAGTACATGTTGCCTACAACTACAAATTATGCATTTTCAGTGGCAATCCTTACAGTGCAAATGTGACAAAAACTGTCACAATAATATCTTTATAAAGATCTGCAGATAGCATGACATCTTGAGTAACAGTTAAAAATTGCAGACTACTTAAAGTTTATTTCTAAACTGATTGTTATCATCTTTTCACAGCAAAAGAATGATTGCATTCAAAATGTGACCATCACCAAGACATTATTATTATTATTATTATTATTATTATTATTATTATTATTATTATTATCATCATTATTATTATCATTTAATTATTGTATACTATGTCTTGTATGTGACGTATATCAAAGCAAATGCTACCTCTAATCTCTACCTCCATCTTCACCTGGTAGTTTAACATCAAGTTCTGAGCCTGTAAGTCACACAAAAAAAGGAAAAACAACTCCTTAACACCAACAGGAGGTTTGTGGATAAAAATGTTGAAAGCAGTCTGGTGCTGGCTGAAATATATTTTGTGACAAAGTGTAACATGAACATGCTGGTATAAACATTGATATTTTCCCTTTTTTTAAACCATGGCCACCCTCTTTTGAAGGTAGATTTAATTGTTAACAATTAACAATTGCTTAATTAACAATTAAGCATTGCTAATAAAGTCATGTCTTCATACTTTCTTTATACAATGTTTACTCATGTATTGCAGTCAAAATTATCATTTTTTTCAAATGAAGATAATCTGGTTTTATCAACTGAGTTGATAATGTGAATTGCCAGTGTAACAAGTTTCTAAAGCTGAACTTTCTGGCATTGGCCTTTTATCACCTCTCATACAATCTCCTTTGTAAAGGATAACCCATCAATTAGGGGTGACTACATGTACATCACATTAAAAAATGCTGTTGATAGGAAACTCACAGGAACAGGCAGCTTTTTCCTGCTGTACAATGCCAGGACAAATTGAAAGAGTTCATTTCATGAGGCCTTCTAGTCTAGGTTTATAGGAGGCTCCAAAGAGTTTTTGCTGAATGTTGGCACACACACCAGTAAATTGTTTTTTTCAAAATTTTAACATTTTTACTTTTCTAGCTCATTAAAAGCCATCAAAAGGTGAGGAGCAAGGTTAGGAATATAGTTTGCTGTAGTAAATAGAGAGAAAATGATATTTGTCACTAAGCTAAGGCTCCATGAAGGGAGATGTTCGTCAGCAATAATTTGGCTTTGCCTTTGATTTTTTTCAATTTTCTATTGTGAAATCTCCCAAAAATATCACAATTTGTGAAAATTGTCCTGCTGATCAATTATAAGCCAAAAAAAATAGGGGTTACCAACAAAGTTTTCTTGCTTTTTGCTATTTTGTGTTTTCTTCTTCCATCTCAAATTTGGTCCTATGAATTTTTTTATTAACAGGCACTAGTAAGGACACAAATATGTTTAATGGCCCTGCAAATCTTGAAATTTTTCCCAAGGAAAAGAAATAAATCTTACTCAAAAGATCCCTATTTTCTTTGTCACAAAACAATATGAAATGGAATAGAATTTTGCCAAGTTCAGTATCTGAGCATGCAAAGACTTTCAAACCACTACAATTGTAAAGTTTTCCACAAAAGGACATGAGTTGGTGATGGCAACTGTCAATATAGTTTATATCCTCAACAGCATCCTCAACAGCATCCTCAACAGACATCAACAAACTTTTGTTTACCAACCATTCAACCGACAAGACAAGTTTATTAGAGGAAAAAATTCTACAGAGGGTTATGACATCACCCAGTGCATCATGAGCATCAAAGTTTTCTGGAAAGAGGTGCTTGTATAGGAAGCTTTGGTTCGCCTTCAGATACTGACCTCCACCGTTTTCCAAGGTGGAGTGTTTGCTCTTGATGAGAGCATCATGAGCATTTATGAACTAAATGTTATTCTTATTCAATGACATGTAAATGAGTGGCAGGGTATTCTGCAGTTTCTCCCAGTGGAATTTGTTTCTGTGTCAAATAAAAGAAAAATGTAGAATTTATGATCGTCGAACTTTTCCTCTCTGATAGATAGTCGCTGTGTGAATTTTGGTATTACATTTGTATATTTTTCTTGTTCTGCCTTTTAAAGTGAACAGCACAAAGTTCAGTATTTGACAATGTTATGTTGACTTCTCCCGATGTCTCGGACAAATTCAAGTTTAGTCCGACGGTACTTTCATACGTTCTTCCCTCTTTGGCCCCTTTCCTAGCTGCGTCTGAAATTTTTTGCTTGTTTAATTACGATCTTCGTTGTTTTAATTCTTCAATTGACTATCTATATTTGTGCATGTGACTTTTCCCAACCATGTTGTCGTTGAATTCTTAACAAATTCTTCACGACTTAAGTCCCCGACTCAATGTTGAAGCATTCTAGTGTTCTTGGCATGTATTTGTAACATAGATTTTTCTGTGAGACACAACAGGACGTTCGAAAATCTTCACCCTGGACTCGAGATTGCCATGTCTTTTGTTTCGAACGTATGATCTGATAGTCGTCATGAAGCAGTTTCTTTGGTGAAGTTTTCAGAAAAGTTTTGACACAGGCGGACCAAACTCACGTCTCGAGAAAAAGCAAACGATTAAATCGTGAAAGCGTCATGCGTTGTCTGACTCGATGTTACGTTATGAAAGAAACCGTTGAGAATTTAAACAAGTTATAAGGAATGGTATCGAGAACGAAGTAAGGTCGATTTACAACGATAAATATTTCGAAATATGAACATTCTACACGTAAAATCAATAGAACTTACCACCATCTTGTGTGTCCGTTGTAGTTTCTGGCGATATCTGCCGTTTCAAGCTTGTTTTGCCATCACTGTTATTCTTATTTTTGTTATTCTTGACGAAGACAAGGCTGGACACTCCGATTTTGACCATTGTCCACGCGGAGTTGGTTTGCGCCCCTAAAATCCTCCCCATCGGTATTTTTCTCAGCCATAGTTTACGATCTAAGATCATTGGACCCTGGGACATGCCTCAATACCAAACTCCACGTGCATTTCGCTGAAAACGCGCGTTTTCTACCTGTAATTCTAAGTTCGCTAATCTCTGGCCATGATCTTGATGACCAAACTGGACAAGGACGCCGAAGACTTGGGTACGAGGTTAATTTTCTCTCTACCACGAGTGGTACGGTAGATTAATGTACCACTCGTGGTAGAGAGAAAATTGAAGTACTTATCCCAACCCCACAGCGACACCTCACCTTAATCTATTGTCCCGATCAACCAACCAGACAGCGAGGTGAAAATAAAACAGATAAACAACAGACTAACCCAAATTATTTTGCGGGGTTTGCCATGAGCACACGAGCCTGGAGGCGAGAGGCAAAGGTTCAAGACATTCCTCTGGAGAAACTTATGTGAGATTAGAAATGGCATCGAATAACTCAGATTTCTTTGGTTTTATTTTGTGAAATCGGCAGGAATATTTTGTATGTATTTTTGGTTTTTTTTCTTGTTGTAACTTACATTTACGTTTACGTTTACAGCTAATCTTATCGGTGGATCTTTTATCAAGTCGTCTAATGCTCCCACAAATACGTACAGTACATGTTCGATGGAGATACTTTGGAGTATTAGTGAGAGTGGAAAAGCTCTAATTCTTGAAATATGAAAAACTCTAAGGAAAATAAACTAAGGCCTCGTCTCCATCTCTGTCTCTGCCACCTGTAACTTATTTACGCTGGTTAGCATGGAATATTATAATAATTGCAATAAGTGAAGTGGTTCTTTAAAGAGAGCCCCTGCACTTATTGGAAGTAGCTAGGAAACGCAACCCGTGTTGTAGTGGTCTGGCCTTTGTTTGGAAATTGGGGACATCTGCAAAGATTTCCTTCAAAAAATTATTAACGGCTTGATCAGTCTGGCCAAAGTCCTCCGCAAAGCATTGTAAAGCTGAATAGGCTGATGGATATATTGCTATAGAAATCCTTCAGAAGTATTACTATTTTTATCACTAAAATTATGAATTTAGGGAACGTTACTCAGCCTCAACTGTTTTAATTTAAAATACTGAAAATTTCAGGTTGATTTTGAAGTAACACTTCCAACTGAGAATAGTAAAGACAAGGTATTTAGGGTAAGTAAAGAGTCTGGTCTTGGAATTCAAATGAGAGTAAGTTCAAAATTTTGCTCTGCAACAATTCCTTTTAACTTGTTTTACATCATAATCACAACTTTACTATTAATACTATTACAAATTGCACTTTTTTATAACCATTACTCCCACTAAGAGTGCATGATTAAAATGTATTTGCCAAACAATTAGTTACATAGTTATTAAGAAATAACAGATTCTTTTACAGGTTATACTGGTATTCAGCACCCAATTCTCTGGTACTCCTCTTTTTGTGTAGGTGTCTGCTATCTTAGAGTGAAATGTCTGGTTGAACTCTTTTTCTCCCAGAAGTGTCCAACAAGTTGTTTCTTTTTAAAAAAATCATTACATTGTCAGGCATTTTAACAGGTAGTGAGAGTAAAGGAAAAGATTAATCAGAGATGTTGTTTCCAAGTAGGATTGTTTACAGAATTCTAAGAGGTACATGTAACAATGAGTTTAGGTTTAAAACACTTACACAGACTGTAATTTCATACTCCAACATAGACTGAGCAGTTACTCGTTTAAAAGCCACAAATTACTGACAACCCCAAATGTACATATTATTATTATTATTATTATTATTAAGACCATTAGTAGTGCACTTGTTGGCCCAATTAGTTCATGCGGATACCTGCATACTTCCAACAGTATTTTGTCACACTGCACTTGCAGGGGAGGATTTAAAGCTGTAGTAAAAGAACAGCTCCCTTCTATTCTACCAAGCTACAAAATGTTTTGATTTTGATTAAGGTGACTGTTAACTGGGTAGCACAAGTCAGCTTATTTTCACTGGAGCAAGCATTAGAAGGAAAACACAATCAAATCCCTTTTGAGACCATCTAGTCTCTTGATGTGGTGCTGAGACATTTGCCATCTATGAAGTATATACCTGTTGGAAGATCTTTCTTTCCTCCTCCAGAAGGCCATCACCATCCCCTGGAGAGTGGACATGAATTTTGGTTTGGCTTTTATGAGAGTGTCTGACCATCGCAGGGGAAAATGATGCTTAACATTTATGGTTAGTGTAAAAATGACTACTTAACTTTAGAAAAATATTTGTTAAAATATATTGTATACATACTGCTGATGTAGTACTATATCTTGAAATCAAGGGAGAATAATTTGAGGAAATTATACACAGAAGGTTAAGACATGAAAATTATGTGTCTATAATTTTCTGTTGATAATTTCTGCTGTGTTGTCTACAATTCCTAAGGTGATGGCTAAGGAGAATTTGTTTAACAATCAAGGTGGTGATCATTTCCTTTTTTCTTGTGATAGCAATGTGTGATTCAGGGGTGATATTGTAAGGAGAAATTAGATGCTAGTCACTCTAAGGAATCAAAGGGTTAAAGGGTAACGTAAACAGTATAGCCTACACTAACAGTAGAGTATAAATGTACCCAGAGATTATTTTGTCTGAGGTTTTTATTTATCAAGATAGCTAGATACTAGATAACTAAAACTCTGGCAATGTTACCAAGAAATTACTTGATCACAGTTTCAGCCACAGCATTCTATAAATGCCAGCCAGTTGGAGAGTTCATGTGTGAAGTCCTTCACAGACAAGAACAAGATCTTCAAAAGACGAAGCCATTGTTTGATGCAAAAAGACTGAAATTCACCCAAGAGATAAAAGGTATGGAGCAAGTTATAGTGTGCATATGAATGGGTGATGGATATGTGTCAGTTGGGAGAAATAATTGAAGAAGAGATTCACAGTGTTATCTTACTCTATTTTTGTTTTGTTAATTAATATTATTGAAAATAATTTGAAAACATAACTTATCTACATGGTTGATATTCACAGATTTTTAGCAAATTTTGTTTTGGTTGTTGTTATGGTTGTTTTCTTGTTGTTTTTTACTGTTATTATGCTACAATAAAGAAATGCTTTTTTAAATGCACCAAATATGATTATACATTATAGGTTCTATCAAATTTTAAAGGTAAATGTACTACCTTGTAGTTCAGCTAGCTATTTTTTGTTAGTTAGAATCTCTGAACACTGAGATGTCATCTTGTCCAGAAAAAATTTTCAAATATGTCTAGACACGTTTTAATTCATCATGTTATTTCTTAAGTGATTCAAATTGGTTTATATTTGTGTGAATGCTCTTGCACATGTGGGACAGAGGTTTTCATGACATACTAATAGTCTTGTAAATGTAATTTCCAAATGTGTGTGTGTGTGTGTGTATATATATATATATATATATAATATAAATTGATTTTTCATTACCAGGTCTGAAGGTAGAGATTACACACTGTGGATCAATGAATACAAAATATCGTGTCACAGTATAACAAAATTACCGGCTCAAACTTTGAAATTCTCTCTAAAACAGTTGGAAACAGGTCAGCCCAGTGAGATCACGGTGGCCAGATATTTTCAATAACGACACAAGAGAAGGCTTCAGTGAGTAAAGAAGTAATTTTCACTTATTTTACTTCACTATAGATTCCATTATTGTGACTCATAGCTTTTTATGGTTTAATATTCAACTATTATTTCATTTTCTAGTATTTTGACGTCTAGTTTTCGAAATACTTCCTACGTCGTCGTTTGAGAATTGCATCTGTGTGCAAAAACGGAAACAGGCGAAACGAAACAATTAAATTTGAATGGCTTTAAATTCTCGTTTAGGGCGTCTAAAGTATCTCTCCAAAGAACAATTCACAATTGCCCGACTTGGTCTCAACCCAGACTTTTTAATAAATATTCTAGCGTACTAAACTTTGTGTCACTTATCTTCCCATCTGCAAAGGTATATGTACGTTCCTTTATCTAATCTTCGTTTTATTTCTTTGTTCGTGTGTTTGGGTAGATACCCTCATCTGCCTTGTCTGCAAGTCGGACAAGAACAGGAACACATGCACACCTACCTTCCCATCGAAGTTTGTAAGCTTGTGGCAGGTCAGCACTGCATCAAGAAGTTGTTATTGTTGTTGTTGTTATTTTTACGTGTCCTTTTTCTTTCCAATATTGTCACAGTGAAGCCCGTGGAATTTGTTGCGAGAACTTTCCTCAATAAAACCCCTCTTGAAGCGTGCATTTGTACAAATGCACTCAGCGATATGAATTTACTTTGACTTGAAAACAAATAAATTATAAATGGAAAACCTAAAGATAACTTTTTGTGTTTGTAGGATGTCAGCAGTATGGATGCTCATCCCAGCCAGTACTGTGCTTCAGTTCGAGTTCAGACACATCGACAGGTACGATAGTCGCGCGAGAATGCAGTCGAAGTCGCACTCCATGAGCTTTTGAAGAAAACATTTTGTTATTCCTACTCTCACGTGATCTTAGACTCCGCTCAATGATTTATTTTACAGGAAATCATTGCCGAATTAGCGGTCATGGTCCGCGAGCTATTGATTCAGTTTTATCGTTCGACGAGACACAAGCCAGTCAGGATCATTTTCTACTGTGATGGAGTCAGTGAAGGCCAGTTTAGACAGGTGAGGTAGTGATAGTAGTTACAGGGGTTCATGGGTGAATATGATTTGCTGCCTATTCCTGCCGAATATTTTTCCGTTTTACGTTGTTTAAACTGAAGAGTATCGCTGCTCCTTTTTTATTCCAGATAAGATAGTAATACTTTGAAACTTGTGTCTTTGCCAAAAACATTGCATACAATAACACATACAGGAAGACCAGTCGGTGTTCAATAGTGAACGAAGTTCTTCGCGAACTTTTAGAACTAAAACTGTTATGACCCTAAATTTGTCACTAGGTGTTGTGTCACGAATTAAAAGCCATCCGTGAGGCTTGCATCAAGCGGGAAGTTGGGTACCAGCCGGGCATCACTTTCATTGTTGTGCAGAAAAGACATCACACCAGATTTTTCTGTCAGGATAAAGAGGACATGGTATGGCTTATGAAACTGGCTCGCCATGTTCTACTTCTTCTTCAATATCTTTCTGTAAATTTTTAAACGAAAATGTCTCGAGAGCGTATTTATCGTCTTAGGTACAAAAATATAATTTTGGGGAGGAAAGTAGTGGAAAACACAACGTTTTCCTGGAGGTTTAGTTAGAGCACTAGCCCTAGTTTCCCCCGCCCGCAGGCCTTGACTCATCAATGTGCTGTAAACAAACCACTCGTGTGGCTATGCGCGCGGGAATGAGCAGGTTTTTATTTCTCTCAACTCAAGAGAAAGGGAGGAAAGTGTTTCTTAATCCCTTTCAGCCTAATACCAGTCTTCATATTCTCCGTACTGGTCTCTTTACATTTCCTAAGGTAATGACAAGGGGAATTTTTCCAAAAGTTAAGAGCTTCTTCAGCTAATGATCAATTCCCTTATTCTCCTCAGGGATGATATTGTAAGGAGAAATTAGATGCTTGTCATTCTTTGGGGTCAGAGTGTTGAAAGGGAAAAAATGGATCATCAATGCGTCCCTACTCCTATTGCTGAATTTGGCGGATTCCGCTTCATTTGGGTTTTCACACATTTAATATTTGTTTGTTGTGGTTGGTTTTAGTGTGGAAATAGTCAAAACGTGCCCCCCGGAACCACAGTTGATGTTGGTATAACTCATCCCACTGAGTTTGACTTCTACCTCTGCAGTCACGCTGGAATTCAGGTAAGGCTTTGTCACTCTCTAATTCTCAGGGCTTAGTGACATAAAAACTCTCCCCAGATTTTTTGTTAAACATAAAGCAAGCAGTTGGTGAGAATACTTACACTTTGTATCAGTTGATCCTGATGTGAACTTGATGGAACACTAGATTCTCTTGGCAAATTTACAATGGAGTTTGAATCGGCTAGTAGGGAGAATCAACAATCACATCATGGGAATTTACTACGTACCTAGATGCCTCGCGGAAATCGAGAATTTATTGGTGTCTGGGAGGACCGAATTATTTAAAAAAGGGATCAGAAGAAGAATTTAAATTCCGATCGTTCTTCGAGAGTTTTCTGACCTCTCCTCCCTTTAGCGGGGGGATTTCTAAGCTCCTTAGCACGCCCAATTCATGCCATTTGTATTTCGTGGCCTTTCTTATCAAAAGCAAAAGTCTAGATACAACACCGGGTTACACAGCTGCCCAACTTAATGCTGCTTTCCGTAGCATGAAGCGATCCGTAGTATCACCATCCCCTGGCTTGTTTGGTTGTGTTTAGAGCAAAGACAAGACGCTAATGAACCCGCCCATTCCTCTTGCAGGGCACCAGCCGACCTTCGCATTATCACGTCCTGTGGGACGACAATAATTTCAAAGCAGACGAGATCCAGGCCCTCACATATCAGTTGTGTCATACTTACGTCAGGTGCACACGAGCAGTATCCATACCAGCCCCCGCGTATTATGCGCATTTGGTGGCATTCAGAGCGCGATTTCATTTGATAGAAAGAGAACGGGAAAGGTGAGATATTGTGCACGGTAGACGAAGAGTGTCCCCAGTCATGAAAGATGGTGAAATTCCACATAACCTAATAGACTTTACTGGTCAAGGCATAAATATGATGACTGATGATTGGAAATTTGTGATTTTTTTTTTACTATAAAAGTGAGATCAGAAAATATTATCACATTCCCGGGCAGGGAAATTGAACCTGGTGGAATTTGACTCATTGACTTCCGGATAAGAGCTGTAGAATCTTTGCGAGCTAAAAATTTGAGTTCCTGGAGAGACCCATGGAATCTGAAATCGTAGGGCAGGGGATACAGGGGGAGTTATCTACGGTTTAGGGGATAGGCGGAGGAGGGGGAATGAGGCCCAAGGGACGGGTAAATTAAGGGCTTGATTGTTGAAGGATGATTGAGGTCCTTTAGGTATAGGGGCAGTTTGAAATCCAAGGGGTAGGGATAATTGAGAGCCGAGGGGTAAAGGACTCCAAGCTTAGCTAGCTGGAGGAAGTTGAGTTTAAATTCTACTTCTTTCTGTTACACCTGATATTAGTGAAACTATTTTTGCAATTCTTTCCATTCAGCCCTGAGAATGGTTCGTCTTGCAGCGGTGGTCATGGAGAGGACAGAAGCCCGTAGATTTTGGCAAAAGCTGTCCAAGTTCACCCTGAGATGTTAAAAGGAATGTACTTCGCTTGAAGACACTTTGTAAAGAGTAACGTAATTAGTTACCGACTAATGTAATACTTATAAGAAAACACAGGATATTTATCTTTTGTCTTACAAAAGTCAACCATTTCTTAAGAGATACTTTCAGCACGAGGAGATAAAATTCGTATCCCCAAGCGACCATGTAATGTTCTGTTTATTTTATAGATGCTGATGAAAATTCCTACGTAATTTCAAAAGAACCGGCTGCGTGCCTGAATGGGAAACTCTCTTGTAATTGGCTCATCATGTTAGTAACCATGGCGACATTAATATCCTCGCACGTGAAAAATAAAAATAGTATCTTCACTGCGCGCGATGAAGATATGATTTTTTAGTAAAAGGAAAAGTCGTGGTATTTCATCAGTATCTATGTAATAAACACCTTTATCACGCAGTGCCATCTTGGATTGCGTGGCGCACCGAATCGAGGCTGGACGGGCATAAGATATAGGCGTGTGTTACGTTACAGTGTTTTTAGTTAAGTTTACAAGCAAGCATGGCCCACGATCTTAAACGAAATCCAAAAAAACACACGAAATATTGCCGTCGATTTCACAAAATAAGACCGAAGAAACCTCGATGCCATTTCCGATCTCACATAAGTTTCTCCTGTTATGCTACACTGTGGCCGTCAAAACCGTTCAGAAAACGTCACTAATGTAACTTTTTCATGACGAAGATCGCTGATCGAGTTCGTAAGCGTTCAAAAAACAGAAAACAGTGCCTTAGATTCGATTGACTCTGTGTCCACTCTGATTGCGTTGCATCGTGGTAACGTTATTTTCAATATGGAGATGAAAATGGTAGAAATCGGCAGATTTTGACCGAACATTCCGCAAAAGCTGATCGAACCTTCGAAACATGAAACCATACACCTTTATGCAGCGACTAAAGACAGGAATGGCTCCGACCTGTAATTGGACGATAAAAATACTAACAGTTAATAGGTTATGTCTTAATTACTTGCTCGTGAGTATTGTTTGTAAATCGTTTGATAAAATCTGAAATAAAGTAGATCTCAAGGATTAAATGACAGAGTCAGGAAACTAAGAAATAAAAACATATTAAACTATAAAATGATTCAAACTCTTTTGGTTTCCGAGAAAGAAATTGCTCTAAGGCCTTTGTAAAGCTTAGTACTGATGTCATTTTTCGTATAGTGATAGGTAAACTGTTTGATAGTTGACATTTGGTAACATTGAAAGTTTTACCGCCATCTAATTTACGTTTAAACTTTGGGCAAACTAAGTTATAGTTTGCATATCTAGTGTTGCGAGAGTGAAGATCACTAATACGTGTTAAAAGGCGAGTAATATACGCAGGCATTTCTCCTCGTAGTCTCTAAAATGCAATTAGATATATGGAAATTGTAGCCTCCTCGTATAAAGGTAACCAACTTAAATCATCAAATAATCTGACAGAAGAGGCCTTAGAACTAGCATCCATAATGAATCTAGCTGCATGACTTTCTTGTCTTAGTTTTCATCGGCGCTGATAAAAAATTAAAGACATAAAAAAGTGCAAACCCAAGCTATTCTTAAATTTTTTTCTCTGACTTCAACTCGCAGAATATTTTTTAATCATGGTAAACACGAGATTGACAACAAATAACACTGAGTAATACAGTAGGTAAGCCTTGTGATATTTCATTTTGATAAACTTCAACATGAAGCAAGTTTAATTTATTGATGAATTGATTCACAATAAAATTAACAGCATCCCATTCGTAGACTTTTCATATAGGGTTAAAGAAATGTATCAAAGAAAAGCCCTTACGTCGTTTAAAACCTTGCTCAATATAGTGAACTGAACCCCGAATTCTTGGATCGCTTACTAACGATCGTGTTTCTTTTCGGAAATCCAGAATAAATGTAGCGGTAAATTTTCACAAATACGTGGAATGAAACAAAGAAATGGACCTGGTTATCCTGGAAATGAGTTCTGAAATTATGCCAAACAGCATTATCTCGTTTATAAATGCATCATTTACGCAAATCGCAGCGAAATTACGTCCTGAACTTGTTGGGGAGAACAGCAACCCTAACACCGGAAGTCGAAATTGAGTCGTGTCCAGACTATTCACACGCTTTCGCGTTCTGAAATGACGTTCCCATCCTCTTGCTAAATCACTCTATTAGCAGAAACGAAAATCCTCAAGGAGAAAACGAAGTGGACAGTTCGAGTTTTGAAGATTTTCACACTCAGATTGCAAGCTTACTTACGGTATTAAAAAATCAAACACAGCTAACACTCGTGTAGTATATGTAGTTTCGTGTTCAAAAACAAAGCAGAACAAAACAGGAATGATGAAAAATATAGCCAGACTGGCATAACAGTGGAAATTCATACTAATCATGACGGTGTCGGAGCAACCGCGATCTTGCTGAGGTCCTACGCGGCTAGCTCATCATGGCTTTATTATGAAACGAACAGAGAAGCCTTGAGTGTGCTCTGTTCTCCTGTAAAGCACTTAGGAAGCGGCTAAGTGGAGAGAAATACTCGAATACGTTTCGTGTTTCTCCCTACTCTTCTTTCGTGCTGTAACCGTTTCCTGTGTGCTTTACAACAGAACAGAACACAACCAAGGCTTCTCTATTTGTTAACTGGAATTTTCATTATAAGGTTCCAGGGTGCTGAAGTGTGGAATGATATAAGCGGTGACATAAAGCTTCTCTCTCTCAAATATTTTAATACGAAGTTTAAGTCAATTCTTATTGCTAAACATCAATTGTAGATATGCCAAGATTATATTTTTTGTGGCTTTCCGATGTTAAATACTGACATAGTTAGCTTTCATTTGTTGTCTTTCCTGTGGTCACACAACTTTTTAAATATATATTTACCTGTAGAAGGTCGTCCACTAAAAAAGTAGGCTTAATAGTTAGACATATTAAAAGTATATTTTTGTAGAGGTAAATGAATCGTACGTCATATATTAGTCAGAATTTTATTAGCTCAATCATTTCATGAAAATGGAAGTAGCTGTAAGAAAATGTACAAAAACAAAATCAAACGAATTAAAAGAAGTGTGCAAAGCGTGTCGGTCATGAATGTTATTTGTGTCGTGGTTCAACTTCAGTCTCATCGAAAAAACATTAAATTCAATGAGACTTTCAACTGAACGTGCTGCGAGTGACGAGCGTGGGTGATGTCCAGAGCCTTTCCATCTTTGGACTTTTGTGGTTTCTTATCTTGCGGCATAGTGGTAAGAGTGTTTCACCTTTGTGACGTAACACAAACTACAGTTCACGTACAATGCAATATATTTAAAACTGTCATTCGCTATCATGTTTTCAATGTCTTATTAAAGGATGAATTTTTGAGAACAAGTTCGATTTTAATGCGTCTGAAAAAACATGTTCATTGATTTTACCACCTAAAATCTGTTTAGACTTGTTCAAGTCACGTAGCCAGATTGTAATGGTTTTCTCTCTGTCATTACTAAATGCTAAGCATATTTTTGATTTATTTTTGGTTCTTCATTGTAGAGTTTTAGCCCCTTTACCAGGGCTGTTGACCAATTCACTATTCCAACCCCCTATGATATCATTACAAAGGCAAGCAGATTGGTGACGAGAATAAAGAAAAGGGATGTTGTCTGATCAACTCCCCAATTCTCAGAGTCAATCAGCAAAGAAAATCACCGTTTGAGAAATGTAGGGAGGAAATGGGTAAGATAAAGAGAAAATTCCTCCAATATTTGTGGTTCTGAAGCCACTCTAGTAAGAGATATTTTTAGTCGCCGGAGTGTATGTTTAAATAAACTTATTTACTTTGAACTTATCTTCCGGTCAGTGTGGCGGACGAGCTAAAGAGGTGCTATGTAAACATGCCACCCATCTCGTGCTGCTCAGTCAAATTTTTATATTTGAACTGCGCATTTTCAACGAGATGAACTATTTAAAGGAATGACATCCAAGGTTCGAGACCTACAGATACATTTTTAAAGCTTACCTTTATCGGTCATTACAATCAAAGGGATTTTATGGTCGAAAAAAGATTAACTTTTACATGAATAATCCCAGCTCTTCTGGACTTTTCCTAAAGTTAAATATTTATATACAAATTTATTGATCTGACAGTAAAAGGCGCTTGTTTCCCTCTTAAAAGATTGAGTATTGAAAGTAATCACGTTTTACGATTAATTATCTCATTGGTCATTTAAATTAAAAGGCTTTACAAAATAAAAGCGCAACAATTTCATGGGAATTTATATTTGTGTTCCTTGAATGACTAATAAATAATGTTTTAACCTTGACTTTACTTTATCCTTGAAATTTTTTATATTTTTCCTGAGGAGAATATTGTTTCAAACCTTATCAGCAGTCCAAGAGTATATTTATACCTGGAGAGAATTTAACTAGAACAATTACATGCTTGAATGTTCAGATTATTTACTGAAGTAGTGATGCCTCTAAAAGTATTATTGGTACTTCAGTAAATTGACTGCCTTAGCTGTCAGTAAGGCCGTGAGCCAAGCGTTTCTGACTTCTGTAGACGAGAATCTCAACATTCTAATACTCCCATCAACCTGGGAAATCTTAATGCACATGGAGTTCTGAACAGTCAAAGACGTGACATTGGACATCATTATGATCTCGGAGAAGACCAGCACTTCTTCCCTCTTGTCATAACAGTATAGCTTATCTTCCAACAGCACAAAGCGTCTCCTGTGCCAACTTGGTCTTCTTCTGAACACAGCGCACTCTTTTAGCCGGCAAAAATCTCCTTCTTGAGACGATACCAAACTACCGAAGTTGTTGTTTATAAAACGATAAGATGGAGGCGAATACGGAAGGTAGCTCTTTCCTTTTGTTAGTTTTTTCTTCTTCGGCAAAGGCTCTTTCCAGAATTTCGGATTTACCTGCCAAAGGTAGGTTTCACTGCGTGTCTTGTAAAGCTTCTCCATAACTGATAAATAAAATTTTGCGGGTTGAGGTGTACTATGTCGAGGTAATTTACCTTTTTAAGATTTAAGCGATATCCACACAAATGAACAGAAAGACGCACCGAAGTTATATTTATAAACGACCCAACCTGCTTTGATTTGTCTCGCGGAGAATTAGCGGAAACCCCTTAGCACGTACTTAAAAACCGTTTAAACACTCTCTACTTCTTTCTACTATCACGTTATGCGGGTTACGTGTTTTTGCGTGGTTCTAGAATTTTCAAACGTCAATGTTTCATATTGTTGACCAATCTTTGAAGTTGACCTGACCTTCAGTCAACGTGAATACTATTTCTTATCATTGTGAAGATTCTTGAATAAATCTGATGTTGAAAATCATGATTAGATAGCGATTGAATCTTGACTAAATTGCAGCTTCTTTATCTCCGGAGAGCTGTGTTCTTTTATCTGGTCATCAAGTACCCAGATAATTTCTTCGTCAGTTGAGCGAAGTGTAAATAATTTGGTGGTCATCGCGATTTGGTGAACAATACTATACTCTTCTTCTTTGTTTTCCTATTTACATACGCTTACATACCTTCTCGTCACACAACGCAAATGTTACGGTACACGTAGCGATACGCGCAGTCATATGGTTGAATTTCTTCAGTACTTGAATCTACTGAAACTTTAATGGAATTCCGACGCCACTGTTCCTTTGCGAGCCGCATCGTAATAAACTTGGACAAAAAGACTTCTCGTTTGAAGAACTTCAACTTGCCAATGGAAAAGTCTTTGGTCTAGGCATGCGTGAGATGAAACTTTACGGCAAAGAGTAAAATATGGACTGGACCATTTTTTGGACCATTTTTTGGGCCATATTTTGGACTTTTTTTTTTGGACCATTTTAGAGGGGGGGGTGGAGCACACCATTATTACTGAGGGAGGGGTGGGATGAAGTCTATCAGTTCTGAGGGAGGGGTGGGATGAAGTCTATCAGTTCTGAGGGAGGGGTGGGAGGCAGAGTGTTATTACTCAGGGAGGGGTGTGAGACGGACTATTATTACCAAGGGAGGGGTGGGAGGTGGTTGTAATGGTAAACACTACTGGTTAATGGAGCTTTAACTCGATCGTACAAACAATTTGAATTGGATTTTCGACTGAGTTTTTGTATGTCAAAATTTTTTTGGGCTGGGTCGCGGCGTTTCTTCATTTTTTTGTCATGCGAAAGCGAAACTACCACCAAACACTGGACTTCTACGTTTTGCAGACGGGAATTATCGGCAAGCAACAGTAGCCACCATAGTTCCACTTCGCAGGTTTCATAGGTCTTAACGCAAGAACTGATTGACAGCGGCTTGAGTAAATTGGAAAACAAACCTAGGGGAGTCGCGAGGGATACCCGGTCGCGATTTCCGGTGTCGGTGATTAACTCCTTTGTTTGCGAAACAGATGAAATCGATATTTGCACTTTCCCATTTTGAGAATACAGCAGTGTTTTTGGTCGATTCGAGAGCATGGATTCCTCTTCAAAATCGTTCGCTGATGATTTTTAATAGTAAAGGTATAATCTTTAAAATTGCAATAGCGCTTGTGAATTCTATATGTTGCCAAGTTAAGGGCTAAAGACCGGAAATTCCGTGATCTCGTTTGATAAGATCAATGACAAAAGGAAGATAGTTAAAGTTAATAATTACATACTGTATACACAAAGGGAAACTTGAAGCAACTGATAGTGCACAAATTGACTCAAAAGGTGCACGCATAACTCAACAGTGGAGGATCATAAACGCGATATTTTCAATACAAATTAAAGTCCAGTATTAACGTGGCAGTTTCGCTTCCGCATGACAAAAAAAAAATGAAGATACGCCGCGACCCAGAGCTTAAATTTTGACAAACAAAAACTCAGTCGAAAAACCAATTCAAATTGTTTGTACGATCGAGTAAAAGCTCCATTAACCAGCAGCGTTTCCTATTTCAACCACCTCCCACCCCTCCCTTTGTAGTAATAGTCCGTCTCGCACCCCTCCTTGGCTTACGTATTCCATTCTGCGCATAAATTTCTAAAATAAGAGACCACCCGCGATTACGCAGCAAGGTGCCATGTTATCGATAAACCATTTAATAGAATAGGGTTGTTAGGTATTATCAACTGAGTTGGAAACGTAAATTGGCCACCATAAAGAGTTTCAAAGTTGACATTGCGAGCGTTAGCCCTTCGACAATCGCTCTGACGAAGGTCTAACGCTCGCTGAGTTATCAACTCAGTCAATGATACTTAATTACCCTATTGTACTCTTCCACTGACGCAGCTCCACAGTTTCTTTAGAAACGTACCCTCTTTATTCATTGAATAGAATAGCCGCCTTCGCCTGAACTAGCTCATCGCCGTATCTTGTTTTGAAAATAATTTCATCCTTTCATTACCTATCACTGTGTTGTAAGACTATAACTAGTTATAGTTCTCACTAGAGCTGCCCCCGCCCTACAGCACCATTTTCTTTTTTTTTTTTTTAGTTGGGCTTGTTGTTTACAGTTGTGTAGTTATGACCATTTGCGGGAAAAACGTTGATACCTTGCGGCCGTGCAAGCGATCAAATCGAGATTTTTTTTGGTTACGAACAACCGAAAACACCTACATTCTCTCTTCTCCAGTCTTCCTCTATACTAGGACAAATCTCGTGTCAAAGACGCCGATCCTAAAAGTCCTCGCGCGCGTGTCTTTTTACTGGCAGCCCATGACCATTTGCGGGAAAAACGTTGATACCTTGCGGCCGTGCAAGCGATCAAATCGAGATTTTTTCTGGTTATGATCTGCCGCAAATACCCACATTCCCTCTTCTCCAGTCTTCCTCTATATTACGCGGGGAGTCCTAAGGTGCCTCCTCGGGTTTTTAGCCCTCTGAGGCCAAAAACCCTGCGGGGGCAAAAAGACGGTTTTGTGACAAATCAAAGGTTGCAAAGATAAAACAATTGTCTTAAAGTGAGAGGATCATTTGATCATTCTACAAAACTTCCTCGCACATTTTGGGATCAAGAATAAGTTCCCCACGAGAAGAAGGCTATTGAGGGGGGAGGGGGTGGGGTGAGGGAAGGGGAAGGGGTTTGATTGGGGGAAGGGAGGGAGGGGTGGGGTGAGGGAAGGGGAAGGGGTTTGGGTGGGGGAGGGGAGTGAGGGGTGGGGTGAGGGAAGGGGAAGGGGTTTGAGTGGGGGAGGGGAGGGAGGGGTGGGGTGAGGGAAGGGGAAGGAGCTTGGGTGGGGGAGGGGGTGGGGGAAGGGGAGGGGGAGAGGGTGGGGGAGGGGCTTAGAGGGGAATTAAAGTAGCAGATGCGGTTTTTACCTCTTACATTTATCGAACTTGACCATTTACCAAGTTATTTACCAAAAAACATAATTTAAATGTTGTTATGTTTTTATTCTACTACATTTTAAAAGTTATCAATTCAAAGGCAAAGCAAATAGTGTCTCATAGCTGAAAAGTCTCCCAGCCGTATCATAAGACAACACTAAAAAAAACACACTAATAATCATCTAACCAAGGAGAACATTCAGCCATGTGGTGTGATCATCCAAATGACATTTGTCACTTTTCAAGGACTAGAATTGAACTTACAATTTTTCACTTGATTGTCATAATAACTTCTGTTCATATCTTTGAAATAAAGCCATTGTCACTGACAAGATTTTGGACTACTTCCATCTGGATGATCAAAGCATATGGTCATCTGTCACTCCTAGGATCCAGCAATGTATTACGATAAAAGTATAGAGAGTATAGTCCCAATGATATAATAGCCTTAATGACTAATGTAATGGCCTGTTAGTCTAAAACTTGATAGAAGTTCCACTTTGGAATATAAGAAAAGAATGCTTCATCATCTACATATCTTTTAGAAATACTGATACTTAAGGCTAAAGTTTAGAAATGCATAACGAATATATAACTGAATTATATGGGAATGTTAAAACATCCAAACACACTACTCTACATTGAGTTTGGTGATAACAAATAACAGTGTACTGCAGTTCTCATCTTAAAATACGCATCTTATTAAAAATCATAAAACACTTATGATACAAAGTTCCAGAGTACCTGGTTAAAGGGGTTTTTGAAAGAGCTCTTGATTCCTCGATGGAAAATCTTTAACCCTCTAACTCCCATAAGTGACCAAGACAGAATTTCTCCTTACAGTATCAATACAATGCAGACTAGTGAGGAGAATAAAGAAAAATATCAACAAGGTAAATATTGGTTGATCCAATACCAAATTCTTGGCATTAATATATGACTGAATGAAATAAACTACAACTCGATGACAGAAGCCTGAAGGGTGAAACATTTGAACTTAACCCTTTCACCCCATTAGAGTGACTAGCATCTAATTTCTCCTTACAATATCACCCTTGAATCACATATTAAGGTCATGAGAATAAAGGAAATGATCAACAACTACAGAAGCTCAGGATCGTTAAGCTAATTCTCCTTGTCAGCACCTCAGGAAATGTATAGAGAACAGTATGGAGAAAATGAATAGTGATGTTAGGGTGTAAAGCTATGTTAAATTTGTGATGACATCGTGTGCAGGTGATCTATTTTATACAATCAAAGAGGGAATCGATGTGCCTGCCTAGATTTGTTCCTTCTCTCGCGGTATTATGAATTAATTATTATCCAGTCTTACTCAATATTGTGAAATTTATCAATCGTTTCTTTTCGCGACTATGGACCTGAACGACGTTTTTAAAAGGAGCAGTAAGAAATAAAAACTAATGTCCTCCCTTGCTAAGTAGGAAGGTTACGGCCTCAGTTTTGCCAAATGTTTTTGCGATTTTTAACGGTGTGCGACCTGCAGAATCTTTTGAATTAACATCCAAACCAAGTGACAGCATTTTTGTGATGATGGCGACATTACCGCACGTTGAAGCGGCGTGCAGTGAATTTCTTCCTGACTGGTTTCTAATACAGGGATCGGCTCCTTTGTCTAAAAGATAATTTACAGCTTCAATCTTGCCATAAGCTGCAGCCAACATCAACGGTGTACTCCCTCCACTATCTTTTGAATCGACAACTAGACCACGTGACATTAGTTTCTCGATGACGGTGACATTACCACCCTGTGAAGCGGCGTGCAGTGAATTCATTCCTAATTGGTCTCTAATACAGGGATCGGCTCCTTTGTCTAAAAGATAATTTACAGCTTCAATCTTGCCATAAGCTGCAGCCAACATCAACGGTGTACTCCCTCCACTATCTTTTGAATCGACAACTAGACCACGTGACATTAGTTTCTCGATGACGGTGACATTACCACCCTGTGAAGCGGCGTGCAGTGAATTCATTCCTAATTGGTCTCTAATACAGGGATCGGCTCCTTTGTCTAAAAGATAATTTACAGCTTCAATCTTGCCATAAGCTGCAGCCAACATCAACGGTGTACTCCCTCCACTATCTTTTGAATCGACAACTAGACCACGTGACATTAGTTTCTCGATGACGGTGACATTACCACCCTGTGAAGCGGCGTGCAGTGAATTCATTCCTAATTGGTCTCTAATACAGGGATCGGCTCCTTTGTCTAAAAGATAATTTACAGCTTCAATCTTGCCATAAGCTGCAGCCAACATCAACGGTGTACTCCCTCCACTATCTTTTGAATCGACAACTAGACCACGTGACATTAGTGTCTCGATGATGGTGACATTACCACCCTGTGAAGCGGCGTGCAGTGAATTCATTCCTAATTGGTCTCTAATACAGGGATCGGCTCCTTTGTCTAAAAGATAATTTACAGCTTCAATCTTGCCATAAGCTGCAGCCAACATCAACGGTGTACTCCCTCCACTATCTTTTGAATCGACAACTAGACCACGTGACATTAGTTTCTCGATGACGGTGACATTACCACCCTGTGAAGCGACGTGCAGTGAATTTCTTCCTAACTGGTCTCTAATACAGGGATCGGCTCCATTGTCTAAAAGATAATTTACAGCTTCAATCTTGCCACAAACTGCAGCCAACATCAATGGTGTACTCCCTCCACTATCTTTTGAATCGACATCTAGACCACGTGACATTAGTTTCTCGATGACAGTGACATTACCACCCTGTGAAGCGACGTGCAGTGAATTTCTTCCTAACTGGTCTCTAATACAGGGATCGGCATCATTGTCTAAAAGATAATTTACAGCTTCAATCTTGCCACAAACTGCAGCCAACATCAATGGTGTACTCCCTCCACTATCTTTTGAATCGACAACTAGACCACGTGACATTAGTGTCTCGATGATGGTGACATTACCACCCTGTGAAGCGACGTGTAGTGAATCTATTCCTAACTGGTTTCTAATAGAAGGATCGGCTCCATTGTCTAAAAGATAATTTACAGCTTCAATCTTGCCAAAACCTGCAGCCACCATCAACGGTGTATTCCCTCCACTATCTTTTGAATCGACATCTAGACCACGTGACATTAGTTTCTCGATGAGGGTGACATTACCACCCTGTGAAGCGACGTACAGTGAATTTCTTCCTAACTGGTTTCTAATAGAAGGATCGGCTCCTTTGTCTAAAAGATAATTTACAGCTTCAATCTTGCCAAAACCTGCAGCCACCATCAACGGTGTATTCCCTCCACTATCTTTTGAATCGACATCTAGACCACGTGACATTAGTTTCTCGATGAGGGTGACATTACCACCCTGTGAAGCGACGTACAGTGAATTTCTTCCTAACTGGTTTCTAATAGAAGGATCGGCTCCTTTGTCTAAAAGATAATTTACAGCTTCAATCTTGCCAAAACCTGCAGCCACCATCAACGGTGTATTCCCTCCACTATCTTTTGAATCGACATCTAGACCACGTGACATTAGTTTCTCGATGAGGGTGACATTACCACCCTGTGAAGCGACGTGCAGTGAATTTCTTCCTAACTGGTCTCTAATACAGGGATCGGCTCCATTGTCTAAAAGATAATTTACAGCTTCAATCTTGCCACAAACTGCAGCCGCCATCAACGGTGTACTCCCTCCACTATCTTTTGAATCGACATCTAGACCACGTGACATTAGTTTCTCGATGATGGTGACATTACCACTGTGTGAAGCGGCGTGCAGTGAATTCATTCCTGACTGCTCTTTAATACAGGGATCGGCTCCCTTGTCTAAAAGATAATTTACAGCTTCAATCTTGCCATTAGCTGCAGCCGCCATCAACGGTGTACTCCCTCCACTATCTTTTGAATCGACATCTAGACCACGTGACATTAGTTTCTCGATGACGGTGACATTACCACCCTGTGAAGCGACGTGCAGTGAATTTATTCCTAACTGGTTTCTAATAGAGGGATCGGCTCCTTTGTCTAAAAGATAATTTACAGCTTCAATCTTGCCACAAACTGCAGCCACCATCAACGGTGTACTCCCTCCACTATCTTTTGAATCGACATCTAGACCACGTGACATTAGTGTCTCGATGATGGTGACATTACCACCCTGTGAAGCGACGTGCAGTGAATTTATTCCTAACTGGTTTCTAATAGAAGGATCGGCTCCATTGTCTAAAAGATAATTTACAGCTTCAATCTTGCCAAAAGCTGCAGCCAACATCAACGGTGTACTCCCTCCACTATCTTTTGAATCGACATCTAGACCACGTGACATTAGTGTCTCGATGATGGCAAAATTACTACCCTGTGAAGCGGCGTGCAGTGAATTTCTTCCTAACTGGTTTCTAATAGAGGGATCGGCTCCTTTGTCTAAAAGATAATTTACAGCTTCAATCTTGCCATAAACTGCAGCCAACATCAACGGTGTACAACCTTCACTATCTTTTGAATCGACATCTAGACCACGTGACATTAGTCTCTCGATGATGGTGACATTACCACCCTGTGAAGCGGCGTGCAGTGGAGTAATGCCAGAGTGGCCTTCAATAAAGGGATCAGCTCCTTTGTCCAAGAGGTAATTTACGGCATCTATTTTGCCAGTCGAAGCAGCTAAAATTAAAGCCGTTTTACCATCGTTATTTTTTGTGTTGATATCCAGGCCACGTGACAACATATCCTCGATGATGGCAAAGTTGCCATTCTGCACAGCTGATGACAGTGAGTTCCAATTGTCGCCTGCTATCGTCTGAGTGTCACGTTCATCTGAAAAAAAAGATAAATGAAAAAAAATTTCACAGCAGAAGAGACATACCTCTCCGTATTTTGTAACAATAAGAACGTTTATACTCAATGTATAAAAATAGACAGTCAAAGATTGCATTTGGCTTCTGATATAAAACAATTTTTAGAGCATTGGAAAGAACTAGAGGTTGTATAATGACGAAAGAATATAGTTTTGCTGGGGTTCGCTCAAAAGCCTTATGGTTCCCCTATCCTCTGAGCCCCAACAATGTTACTTATGCTTCTTATTATTTTATTGCGAGTCCATTTTTTGAGACATTTTCCTTCATACAAAACGGCATTCCGCTTTTAGGATATTCCGTCATTATGCCGATCCACCGTTCTTCCATTCCATTTTTCAGTTATATAATTCAAGGTATCGATCTCGCAGCTTGCTCGCTTCGCAAATTGAGCGGCTCTATTAGGCATAATAATAATAATAATAATACTAATAATAACAATGATATAATAATAATAATAATAATAATAATTATAATTGCGAGCGACAAGAGGAGCAAGCAATCCTAATCTCAACGTTGCTTATACAAACGCATGCGGGCAGGTGTGTAGTTTGGCCCTGATTCGATTTTTGCTCAATAGTGAGTCTACCACTAAGAATGTATGGAATGCAAAGAACTCTATTTTCTCACGCGCATCATGTGTAATTTGGACCTTGGAACACGTGAAGCTAACGCATAGCAGCAGCGCCGACCAATCCAAATCAAACGTGTCGATATCTGGATTCGACGTTTCCGTTCATGTCGCGTTGGACGCCATTTCTCGGCTGCATTCCGCCTCAGGCGAGTAGCGAGAGTGTTGTTCGTCTGTTAGTCCTTGACCTCAAGCGAAGAGCGAGAGTTGTATCTGTTCGTCCTTTAATTCAAGCGTGAAGCGTCGGTATTGTTCGTCCTTGACCTGACAAGCGTATAGTCTGAGATAGTCTTTGATCTCATAGAAGCGTGGAGCGAGAGCGTTGTTCGTCCTTCAGTCCTTGGAACGGGATCGTTTATACATTATATTTTGGAATAATCTGAAACTTCTTCATATATTGGTCGTTTCGTTTCAGTAATAAATAAATAATTGTTGCGTTGCGTCAATCATTTTGACTCGATCAATACGCGTATTTTATAACCTTCAGTGATTTTCTTTACACCATGAAACAACAACAATTACAGCATATTACTAAAACTAAGCAAAACAAAACAATGGGACTAGTGTCTCGTGGAATGATCTAGTGTTGGTAACTGTTTCACAGGTTTATTAAAATTACTCTATTGTTAATGTCAAAATAGAGGAAAAAGCGATTGGAGCATGGGGGGTGTCCTCATGGACTAAATTTTCAACCCCGCAAAACAAATCTTTTCTCCCTATGGGCCCCCAAATCTTGCATTAACCAAATAGCCAAAAATGCATCGTCCTCGCCCGCATTTCCTAATCTTTGGTTATTACTAGTAATAATGATAATACTTAGCAAGGTAATTTGGTTGATAAGATTAACGTAAATTGGCCATCGTTAAGGGTTTCAAAGCTGACGTTTCGAGCGTTAGCCCTTCGTCAGAGCGAATGAAGGAATTGTGGCTCCTGTGTGTGTTTCTATGCAGAAAATGGATCAACGCTTTTGGTGGGAACATGGTAACTAGCATAGATAAGTTGAACGAAAAGTGTTCGTTGATAACCTGGGACTAAGAGTGCCGATTTGAAAGATAACTTTTTTTGTTCGAGGGTTCTGCGGCATTCAAAGAATAAGTTCACCTTCTTTTCAGAACATTTCAAACACGGTTTCCAGCATTTCACGAAGAATGATAACGGTTTTTTTTTGCTGTCATCACAAGATCAGAAACTAAACAATAGATTCTAAGAGTATAAAGCATTTCTGTAAACTTTTAACTAAGTCACGTGATTTCTTACATTTCAATTTTGATCGTTTGACTGATCGATGTAAACCAAAATATAATGATATGTATATGTATTCTTGAGACATGGTTGAGTCAATCTTAATATGACATTTAAATATCGCATTGGATTGATTGACTTAACCATCAGACACTATTGGGCAGTCGTTTTGAATTCGATGAATATCGATAGAAATCAATAAACTATTGGTTTGGTGGTGTTTGTTGGATCCGGAGTGACTGCTTAGCAGTGTCTGAGATATATATTGCTGTATTATTTAAAAGGAGCTGAACATATTTTTTATATATTTAAATAAATTTATAAATGTTATTATATGTTAATATTTTTATGTTATATTATTGTAACACGACCCCACAAACCTCTGGCTTTAAATACTTATCGCGTTTAAATAAAGTTTTATTATTATTATTATTATTATTATTATTATTATTATTATCATCACAGAAACTAAGCTTGGTAGTTTTGACTTTTCGATACTGACCACCGATATCCACGTCAAATTCAGATGGTGCTCCTTCAGTTCCCATACCGCTGTCAGATGCTTCAGACATTAAACTTTTCGTCTCAAACCGTAGACTTTCCACGTACATTTTGGTTAAATTCCATTTATGTTCGTCAATACCCCATGGCTTTTCTCCAAGTCTTTCGTAACTGGCATTCTGAACTAAAAAAAAACATGAAGAAACAAAATGTTTTCCCAAAAAATGTCATTTTAGAGTACAAATGTATTTAGGTGTTTAGAAACTACTCGTTCTTAGCTGCGAGGATCTCCTAATTTCATCTTTCCACCGCAGTGCAAATATGTGAATTTTCATATATCTAAAATCTTCATTCACTTGGATGTTTATTTGGACCCAATTCATTGCTCCCAGTTGGCTTGTTAGCTCAATTGGTAGAGCGCTGCACCGGTAACGCAGAGGTCATGGGTTCAAATCCCGTACGGGCCTGAAATTTTTTCATGTCCTATTTACAACTACTCGTTTCAGTAGTGTTCTTAGCTGCGAGGATCTCCTAATTTCATCTTTCCACCGCAGTGCAAATATGTGAATTTTCATATATCTAAAATCTTCAACTTTTTGGATGTTTAACAGTTTACCGTGGGAGCAGGTTGAAGATGGAAAAACTTTAAGAAATAAACTATGGCGCTTCTCGCAAGCTTTCCGCGAGCGCCAAGGTATAATCACGAGAATACAAGCTGTTCGTAATCTCTTGGTATAATCTACTCTCGCTTTTATGAATTTAATCATCAAATTATCCGCGTACATGTACATATCTAATTTGATATATTACAAGGCTAGAATGTCTAAATGCATTGTCTCTGAAAAGCCTTTGTAAGGAAAGTCAGTAAAGCACAGAAATTTGCGAGCATGTAAGGAATGAAATCTCGAAAGGCCTGATCTGTTTCAGTTCAGTTATAAATAGTTTTAACGAATCTCAGATTTTCTTTCGTTGAAGGAATTTGGTTGTAACACGAAAAAGTTCACCTGATACCCCCCCTCCCCCCGCAAGCTCCTTTGTCTTCTTATGACCCCCCTCTCCTTGGTGGCAGTAAAATGGCAGGTAATTTTCTACAGTACCCCCCCCCCCCTTTTATATCCTGTTGGTAACAACTGATCCCCGATAAAAACCATTGGGCCCGGTTGTTCAAAACCGCGATTAAACTAATCACCGATTAGGCCTAATCGGCGATTCCAGAGTGCTGGAAGAGCAGTACAAGGCTTTACTATTGAAGCAGAGTAATTTGAAGCTTAATAATTCTTCGTTTGTATATCCATCTATCGTGAAACCGATGCTCCTAAACTCTCTTTGCTTCCTTTTTCTTCGCCCATCAACACCAACACAACCATACAACAAGTCAGCCATGTTGTGATTTTTTAATCTGCTGATTAAGGATTTAATCCACCTAGCGAGCAGGGTTAGATTTAACCCTTGGTTTGATCGAAGGTTAGGAATAATCGGGCTTTGAACAACAGAAACTAATCGGCGACTTAAATTTAATCGGCGATTAGCCTATTTAATCGTGGATTAGCGCTAATCGCAGTTTTGAACAACCGGGCCCATGTGTTCACCCAAGAAAATCCTCCTCTAACTAAGAACAATCTTTCAAGTAAAATTCAGTCCATGTTAATCTCCCAAAATCAATGTTAATAGTACTTTTCACAATTATTTGTCAGTTATGGCATAAAATGGCGTTTTTCCTCGGTTTTTATCATATCCATACCCATGTATTGAGCAGTTAACCTGTATTAAGCGCTAACCCCGTCATTCCCCGTGACCGCTTAATATAGGTTTGACTGTATATATATCTTGTTTAGCTTAACTTGAGTGTTTGCATGATTTAGTTACCTTCCTCTGCTGGAATTATTTCCGTGACCATCCTTGTCCCAAAAAACTCACGTGAAAGTCTACTCATTTGTTTCTCTTGACTCTCCGCTCTCTCCTTTAGGAGTTGGACATCATTCTCGAGTCTTTTCACTTTTACTTGCAATGTTTCATCCTCGTTCGGCGTTGTTGATATCACTGAATCAGAGTGTTCACATTTTCTTCCTGGCACCTTCGCAGGACCTAACAATAGACAATTTGCAGGCCACCGTGAGTTTCTTAGCTGAAGTTTCGAGGGTTAGCCCATCCCCTGCACGAAAAAATGGATTAACTCGGGTTTGCCAAGTGAGCAGATATGTAGCAAATTTAGTGATCTAAATTTGCACCGCATTTGCAAAACAATATATAAATATGCTGATTTGTTCTTACGGTGTTGGTACGCAAATGTAAAGTAAATGAGACAATGTGCTCTTTATTTACTTAATCCTTGCACGTAGGGCAATTTTTTAATAACGACGTGAGTTTGCAAAAACTTTACCCTCTTTGCAAAAAATAGTAGTTTGCCTTGGAGTGCAAAACCAGGCAAATATAGTGCAAAACTTATTTTTTACTACTATGTTTGAATACGTTTGCTCAAGGGATGCAAATGTTCATCTTTGCTTATAGTTTGCTCTAAATTGGTGTAGGAGCAAGAATTGATACTATTAAGTGCTACTTGTAAGTTTGTTTACAGCAGTGCATCTCAGAGTAAAAAAAATTCAAGCTATATTAGTATCTGCATGGATTGCACGATACAACTACTGCACAACTACTCATAACAGAAGCCTAAGTAAACCTAGAAATGGATAACTTGCTAAAATGGGTTCTTTTCAACATAGTAAGCGGTCAGATAATAAGCGATGCACTGTGGAAGTAAGGTGAGGTATTTTTATTGAGAATTTGATTGTATTTTCTTATTCCTAAGAGCGGTCGTAAATATTCCTATACAAACTCTTATAATTTCGCCATGACTCTTATTTCGCAAGATGATCATCACACAGCTGGAGCTCGGGTTGCCTGGGCGTATTCTGGTCAAAACTCACTAAATTTCAGTTGGTGAAGGACATAGTTGACTGTGAGTATTTGCATTGCCTCTTATTTAGACATAATACAAAATCGAGTGCAAGAGACCAGAGAGATGTTATCTTTAATAATAAACGATGACATCGCTCGCATCCTAATTAAACGCATCTTCTAAGTGCTTAATATACAGGGCTAGTAATATCAGCAGCGACACCCAGAATAAATCAAATCAGTGAGGAATCTATCACCAATATAGCCCTTTATGCTCACATTGGCGATTTAACAAAATAACCGATAACAATATTTAACAGAGGGTTCCAGAGAATAAGCAGATCTAATTAATAAAACTTGGAAACCGTTTTGTATCCAATAGATTGGTCAGTGGATCGAAGATCTGGCACCTTAAATATTACAGTTTTTACTTTATTTTTTGGTGTGATATTTCCTCTATATTAGAGCCGATAGAGATATTCGTTTACTTTTTATTAGATTGTGACATTTTACCATTTACTATCCCTTCTCGCATAGCTAGAGAAACAAATCCTTTAATTGCATAGTTACCTTTCTCAGATCGAACCATTTGAGTCTCTACAGCTTCTATTCTTTCCTCCAGAGACTTGACTTGGTTCTTAAGTCGTGCTATTGTTATCAGAGAATTTTCATCTGTTCTGGGTGGGAGGGATAACACTGAGTCGGAGTGCCTACGAACACCTCGTTCCGGAGGTCGCTTTTGGTTACCTAACGGTGGTCAGAGAATCATTTTGATTATTTTTAGATCTATTGAAGTGTTCATACCTGACATACGCACACGCACACCCACGTACCCACCACACACGATAAGGGGAAGATGCAGGATTTAGTGAAGGGGAGTTCAGATAAATGTCCACTGAAAGCGGACCATCTAAGAGCGGCTGGGGTATGCATCCCTCGGAAAATTTTAAAATGGGATCAACAAGTAATATTTTCCTGGCATATCCAATTTAAGGTTTTTGTAAAAAAAACTGCAAGTGTTTTCAGGTTTTCATTTCAGTTTAGGAGGTTCGGCCGAGCCACCCGAACAACCGTAGATCCGCCAAAGAAATTCACTACAAATTTGAACGCCATGGTTTGCAATTAAAGAACTGAATTCTCCTCCATATTTCGTCTCCGTTATTTCAGTGATTGAATATTAACCTGAATACCGAAAATAGAATGGGCTGTCGAAGTTTAATTCCCTTAATTAATGGTATTGCTTCGGAAATTTAAAGTGAAAAATTGCCAGCAACGATAACGTCGAGTCGAGCAAGGCAATGATCCTATTCCACAGTTAATTGGTTGGCCAATAAATTATATCTATCTGATTTACTCAAAACAGCCCTTGTTCATAGCTTAATGTGGTTGAAGCAGCAGCAAAGCTGTACAATTAAACCTATTCCTCTCGTTACTGAACAGCTAAATTCCTGCAGTTCAACAACCAAAACAAAATTAAGCGGGAAATATAATAAGCCAATGAGACTGACCAGCCCAAGTTGGCAAATCAAAATGAAGGAGATTGCAAGTGGGTAGGTAGCTCATGTATGCACTGCTTCAGTCTGCAAAAGGATAATGATTGCAATTGACTGGTCCAAGTCGGAAATGTTTTCTTTCGCTATTCAATAATCTATGATCTATCACTGTTAATTTATGAAGCAAAATTTGACAACAAAGTTGTTTAAGTATATAATAACGCAAATTAAGCCAAAATCGAGCAATCCATACAGTGGTAGTTTTTTTTAACTTTTGCTATTGAAGCAATAACCTCGGAGGAGATCGGCCTCCGAGCATACAAAAGATGCAGAATAAAAAGATCCCCAGTGTTGTTGATTTTAAACACGCATCAACTTTGTTTTAACCAACATCCTCAGATAAAGTTACTCACCGTCAGCTTCTTGAACAAGCTCAAAGTAAGCTTTCTCGTATTCTGCTTTTTCAATCGTCACAGTCAATTCCACATTCTCTTCACCACCGGCACGGGTCTTCATTTCATCAGTCACAAAAAAGTTAAATAAACGTTCCCTGAGAGTGCCATCCTCGTACATGTTCCACAAAGCAGTGAGCCCCGTGAGATTGTCGACCTGAATTGTAAAGCATACGCACCCTTGACTCACTTCAATCAATCTTGAACCAGCAGGAAGAACACAACCCTGGAAGCAGGTGACTAACTGATCATAAGTTGACCAGCGAGTCAAAATCTCACGGACAGTGAGTAAGGTTATTCCCGCTGCTGCCACTCCAAACACTGTCTTCATGTTCATTACTGAAACAAATAGCACTAAATTAAATTTTGAATGTTGATATTTAAAATCATTGTTGGTGGTAGTCTGGCGAAGATCACTGTAATCAAGCTGGAAAAGAACCGTAAGAGGTGACAGAATATGACTGTCAAACATCGAGGGATTTTGTTTTGCATTACTTGAATCCGCTGACTTTTTTTTTTTTCTTTTTTTTTTGTAGTTTGCGAGAAAACATACCGTCCCTGAAGACGTGATCGCTCGGTTAACCCAAATTAATCGCAGTCCGATGCAAATTATGTCCTAATAAGTGTCTACGGAACCATGTTATCTGAGAAGCAGACTGTCCGATTTTGATTTACCTCTGGGTTCATTTTTGGGAAATGTGGCTGTAGAATCTTAGAAATCTCGCCCGAATGGTATTCTTCAGCTTGAAGCAAGCATTTCAGCCTCGTGACCCGATGAAAGCGGCAAAATTCGAAATCGGCAGATTTTGACTGAACGTTTCGTAAAAGTTAGGCCGTTCCTTTTTCTTCAACCATAGGTACATGAACTTTGATTGATTCTGAATGTGTAGAAGCACAGACGGCCCAAGCTCCAGCTGTAAGATGATCATCCTGCGCAATAACAGTCATGGCGGAATTAGAAGAGTTTTTATGGGAATATTTACGAGCGCTTTAAGGAATAAAAGAATACGCGTCAAATTCTCAATAAAAATACCTCATCTTACTTCCACGGCGTATCACTTGCTATCTGACCGCTTACTTAGATGAAATGAACCCATTTTAGCGAGTTGTCCATTTTAAGGATTTCTACGCACATAAGGAAAGCCCAAGGCTGAACACTCCATTTCCGAACGCCCGATCCGAGTAACGATTCAAAGTGCTCTGTGAGCAAACTCGTGAATTGACACATGATTCTTTGGATTATGTTTAATGTTATCTGGTTTAGGGAATTTTGTGGTTGATTGTCATATCTAGAGTACGAGCAGTACAGTGTTCGCTAATGTAGCAAAGAAACAAAGTAACGTTGGGATAAGAAGGCATTACAATTGAAATGATCATGCTATGACATTTGACAAGGGTGGATGATGTCGTGTTTTAAACGTATATCATTTTTGTTTCTGGTTCAAAAGAAAAGGTTGGAAGTAAATGTGGGTGAAAAGTGAAATTTACTGTCTATCATTGTAAATATTAGAAAATCAAGGCAATACTATCTTAATGAAAACATTAACGATTCCCATTAACGGGAACGAGTTTTGAGTGATATAACCAAGCCAAGACTGCCACTGTCATTTTGGATCTCCGCCTGGGTAGATTTTAGTCACGTGCTAGGCAACGTATAATCAATAACAAGATAGAATTTAATTTCAGGCCTATTTATCAATTTTGTGGTGTATAACTTTCGCATTTCAGTACGTAATATGTATTTTGAATCTTCAAATTGTCTTGAAACTTAAAAGAAAATTGTTCTTTAAAAATTTACTGAAAATCGGTAGCTAAAATTGTTTGTTTAGGTGTTATTTGATCGTGTTAACTTGTAATTTCGTCAGTCGCCGGCATCTTCTGTTGCTTCAGACAGGAAAAACACACGATACGAAATGTAATGATTGATTTTGTCCTCAATCTCACGCCATAAAAGAAAAAGCTTTTGATCATCTGTAAACTCCGAGCGCTTCGCAGTAAGTGATATTTTCAATGAATCTTCGGATTGTTTTCAAGTTCAAGGATTGTAAATTACAATTTTATGAAAAACGAAGGTTGTTCTGTTATTTCAGTGTGAATCCTTGCATGCCTGCCAGTCGCTGGCGCCGCTTGTTAAAACTAAAACGAAAAAAAATCTCTTTTAAGATTATCATTGGCTTCTTTTTCACCCCACCACTATTCTCAGCAACAAAGGTCGCCATTTCGTTTGTTTATTGCTCGCCAAAAACTATCAAATGCACTCAAAAGCCTAACATCGAAAAAAAGTTTACAGGAATCGACCAATCGAGCGAGCGAGCGAGTGTCACTCCCCACATCGTATCTACAACTCGCTAGCTAACTCACGAGTTAAAAATCCCAGCGCAAAATGACCGGGCAGCCACAAATCCAACGCAGAATCCAAGCACATATACGGTAGTTTCATTTCAATTCACTACAAACTCAATCTTCCCCGTACAACCGACGCTAATTCGCAGTTTGCATCAAAAATTTCCAATTTATAGGTTTCTAACAGCCCGGGTACACATCAACCTTGACACGCGTTCGGAAATGGAGTGTTCAGCCTTGGGCTTTTCTTGGGTACGCAGAAAACCTTGAAATGGGCAACTCACTAAGATGGGTTCTTTTCATCAAAGTAAGCGATCAGATAACAATTAATACGCTGTAGAAGTAAGGTGAAGTATTTTTTGTACGTATTTGTTGCGTATTCAATGGTTCTCGAGGGGAATATATATAACAGCGTAATATATATGTAAGATTTTACGCCAGCACACAGCGTTACCATTCTTATTCCTACATATGCCCAACCGCGTTGTAAATCAACTTTCCTAAGTAAAAGCAAATAAACTAATTGCGATTATTATATGATAAACTCTACTATATTGATCATAGAAGAAGAACAGTTGAATTAGAGAAGTGAAAGGAATTAGTTGACCAATAAATAACTCTGATTGCGCGACACGCCGGGTAAGCCGGAAAACAAAAGGCAGTCGACCGTTACAAGGTGTTGATAGGCTTGAGCGACTCCTGCCATTCGCTAGCGCTTAGAAATCTTCAGCGCTCAAAGTTAAGCTGAGATAAAGATATCTATTCATGATTTTCCTTTGCGATGTGATAATAAGGGTTAGTTTTAAGGTGTCATTTCTCCATCTGAATGTTTTTGAGGTTTGGCAAAGCTGGACTAGATTGTGTCACGAGAGGCAATATAAATTTTCTTCTGTGTGCATGTGTTGTTTAAAGTATACTTTCTCTTCCGCAGAAAATGACTTCGGAGATACGTTTCTCAAAACCTTCATATAGGTATCCTCTATTCTTTAAGCGTATCATGAAACTCTGTACGTTTTTTACGAATTAAACGCGGTATTAATTAAACGTGGACCGTTAAGAATTCGTTCTTAGCAGATGAAGGGCTTCTTCTTTACGAATCCCGTATTTACGCCAGGTGGATGACACGAAAAACAGTTCGTGTATTAGAAGGTCTTTGCGATGCGTTCACTATATACCTCGCGTCTGGGAATTTATTTTCTGAATTTGTTATTGTTCACGCAGCCATCGGCTGTGAATGTAACTGCTGCCATTCGGTAGTTTCCTAGGCAAGACTGCACTTTCAATTCTTTCTGAATCTCGTCAGTTGCCTCCTAAGAGCGAATTCGTCACGGAGGAATGACAGAGTCGTGCATGCCCGTAAACACCTTTTAAATTTCAAAGGTACGGCAACAGACGGTGAATCCTCATTACATTCCAAGTTTATTCACGCTATCTCGCTGCCAGCAAAGATGTTCACTCGGATCGCGGCAGGATGTAAATGACTCACTTTTTCTATTACGACCGTGATACAACATAATTTCCACGCAGGCGAATTTTAGGGTCCCGACTCGGATTCATCGAAGAAATTAGAAACAACTTCGACCGTATAACGCACTGACACGAGCATGTTAACGAGTACGCTAGATACCCACACTTTCTGATATCTCCGTAAAATAGTTTTATAGTTGATCGTCGGAAATGCATAACTAGTTTAGATTGCTTCAGATCTTTGGTTTGTCTATGGAGTTTGGAACTCTTTCTCACTCATGCTCAACACTTAAGTCACAACAATTTTAACTCACCTCCGATTATTCTTCCACCAGCATCCCTGGCTACCTGAACGGCTTGCGCTTAAATTGTAAGATTCAATGACAAATTAGGCAGGAGAATTATAATAACCTGACAGAATTGGGTTTAAATTTTGAGTTCTGATCAATAAGATCAATAAATAGCATATTATGCTCACTCGATGGACGTTACTTGAGCAAAGACTCTTAGATACTTTCCAGCAAAAAATGCGGGAAAATATAAATTGCAGAGGACTAAATAATTGTTACCTTTCCATCTTTCATAAGTTCGTCGTTTCTCGAAGTCCTGAATTTCCTTCACCAGATCTTGCCTCTGAATTCTCGATAAAATCTCCTTCAAGAACTCAAGATGACCAAACTCAAAAAGTTCTCGGCCCTCAAGTTTTTCGAACAAAATTCGAGCAGTTTGAGAGTTTCTTTCATTTTCCTCCAATGTTACCCTCTCGATGCAGACAACAATGAGCTGTTGCAGTTGATTGCTTTCGTCGAGAGCGCGGCTGGTCTGTTCAAGCAATTTTTTATATTCTTTCCTTTTGTTCTCGAACTTTTCCACTTTCCGAAACAACGACCATTCGTTGACCTCTTCTACGAAATCTTTCAATAGCTCAACCTGATCAATGCCCAACCTTTTTTGATCCTGTAGCTTTTGAAAGAGAAACAATGTACCAGGGATAACTTGAGCGCTAGACTCCATACGCCCTTCACATGTTACGTATACAAGTGTCGCTTTGTTCAGTTCATCGAGTCGTTGGCTGATCTGTAAAAGAAGGTGATTATATTCTACTCGAGACATTTCAACTGTCGTTGCTATGGATCTAAAATACTAGGATTTTGATCGAACGCAGTTCGGTTTTTGGCATTTCATGTTAATTCACAATATGGCGGAATACGTTTCATTCCGCGTCACGCGCAGTTTTGTTTACTGCGGTTCTAAGAATAGCAGCAAATTGTTTTCACGGTTATAACTTTTTGACAGTTGTCATGGAGACGTGGGAATAAAATGGCGGGATTTTACTTAGGCAAATCACTCTAAGCTGACATCGCTGCTGGCATTTGTGCTTTCTTCTACAATACATTTCTTATAATTTACACTAATTTTCATTGCGTGTATTTCAATGTGATTGTAGGTGGTTCATAATATATTTACAGTCTTATCCAGTACAGCAGTCAGTTTTCCTATTTTACAAGGAGTGATTCACTGTCTTGATTGTCTACCATTTCGAAACATCGCCAGAAATCAAGGACATTTCGAGCCCGCTAACAATAATCAGCGGTATATCGTATTACACTCCGGAACAATAGAATATCAAGAGAATTCAATATGGCGGCGATCACGGCTCGATCTGCGAAGAGAGTGTTTCGTACCATGACTTATACAATTTGAGCACCGCAGATCTTCTATTTGATGAAAAGAAAAAGAAAAGAAGACCTACAAGTAAATCTTTGGGATTTTTCGAGGCAGAGCGATGACATGATGTCAGAATTTTGATTTGCTTTAATTTAATTTTCGCGCTAAGACTACTGAATTTGCATTCAATGCCTGGCATATTTTTATTCCGAAAAGGACCGAGAACTAATTTATTTCCTTGCAAGAACATAAACAAATATGGCCGACGATTCGAAGATCAGCGCTGCTCGTGTTTAACTATTTCAGTCATAGTTTTCAACATGGCGTCTCGTCACTTACTCAACATGGAAAATAAGGGATATTCTAGCGCGTTGGGAACTTTTTTGATGGGAGGAAATGGCATTTTACAGGATATTTGGACGCTTCGAACTCTGTAGCAGTCAATTCGATCGAGATCAGTTGACTTTATTGTGCACTTTCCTGTAATAGGCGAGTGTTTGGGATGGAGACGGCGGATTTTGAAGAACTGTATGGCCTAGGTCAATGATCAATGACAAAAGAACTGGCTCGGGAAATAAGTGGTTTTTATTTATCGAGTCCCTGTGAGGTTTGATGAATAGCAGAATCAGTACTGAATATGTCTCGATCGAGAGCAGACGGGACCATGAGCTCCTGATTGTTATATTTTAGAAATTTTACAAATTTCCATACAGTTTCTTATATTATACGCCATTATGGACAAAATGCGCAAGCGCGGCCGCCATCTTGTCCAATATTTCTGCCGATGATAGGGAATACGGAAAACGTGGCTATGTTTACACTCGATCGGATATACGTCACACGCCATCACATGAGACAACTCGCCCCCTGGACAATTAGCCCCCAGTCTCTGGACGATTAGCCCCCAGTCTCTGGACGATTAGCCCCCAGTCTTTGGACGATTAGCCCCCAGTCCCTGGACGATTAGCCCCCAGTCTTAGTTTATGTAAAGGAGAAGTTACGTTCATCTGTTGGTCATTGACTTTTATGAGTTTGTGGCTCCTAAAGGAGCCCTTTTTTTGTGAATGTCTATCTTTATTAACATTTACTCAATTTAAATTACACGGGTTGTGCGAGGTGAGCACAGGCCTCCAGAAGCTCCTTTGAATTCCTTAGGCCGTCTTCGTATTGACTCCAGAGGTCGAAGAGTCTTCTCTGCATGGTCCGGTAGCTTGACCGCTGATGTCTCTTCAGCTTTTTGTCTGAAACCAGACGGATCTGCATGCTGACCAGTGTAGCTTCCCGGTGAAGTACCTGGATCAGGATGTACAGGGGCAGCTGTGATCGTCCTTTGGCGCGCCGGTTCAGTCCATTGTGCCAACCCTCTAGGTCGTTATTCGTTCTGACCGCTTCTAGGAACACGCTCCAGTTCTGTGGCGGGAAGGTCTGACTGATTATCCAGTTTTCATCTATGTAACAGCAGAAATCCTGCAAGGGTCTGACAGTTGCTTGCTGCTGGAGTCGACGGAATCTGCGTTCGATCTTGTCTGCAGGGAGGTACGATAAAGCCATCAGTTGCTTTATTAGCTGGTGGGTGCTGCGGTCATTTCTGTAGGCATCCTGGAGTCCAAGCCCTTGTACCTATCAAAGAAAAGCGAAATTTAATATTTTTTTAGCTAGATGTTAAACTAGTTTCGTTTTGAACATTGTGCGAATTTGTATTTGTTATCTGTGGTTCTAGATTTCAGAAAATTCGTGAAAAGCCCGAGAAATGAAATTATTTAGAGTTATAATAGTGAATAAGACATCGTTACGAGCTTTAGGAGTGAACCCTTTTAACACTTCTAACTATAGCTAGACTAAAGTCGATTTGTTTGACCAATCAAGGATTTAACAGTTTGAGATTGTACCTTTCGCCATAGGGCTTGTGTCCAGTGGAATGAACACGTGGCTTTGAAATAAACAACAATGAATAAAATTTCGCATCTTGCGCATGGGTTTATAAAATAAGCAAACAACCATGAGTAAACGTTCGCACATTGCGCGTGGGTTTTCAATAAACAAATAAATAAAAATTAGTAAAAGTTCGCACAATTCGCGTGGCGAGTTTGAAATAAACACCGATTGACATTAACAAGTAGTCGCCAATAAGTTAAAGTTTCGTCCCTGGTTTCTTTCCTTTCCTATTTAAACAACATGACGGAGAAACATTCGTAAAGTATGTAAACAGAAAGAAAATAGTTCATTTTTGTAGAATATATAAACAGAAAGAACACAGTTCACTTTATAATTCGCACGGCAGAGAAACGTTCATAACAAGCAAACAACAAGACAGTTAGAACGTAGTTTACTTTATAATTTAACACGCATGGCAGAGAAATGTTCGTAAAAAGCAAATAACAAGAAAATTGTTTATTTCATAATATATGATAGGGAAACGTTCGTAAAAAGTAAAGGGCAAGAACATAGTTTATTTCAAGGTTGATGGGTTGGGGGCTAATCGTCCAGAGGCTGGGGGCTAGTCGTCTGGGGCTAATTGTTCAGGGGGGCGAGTTGCCCGGAAACCGTTCACAGGATGGATCTTGGATCGAACTTGGATCGAACTTGGGACTGTGAAGTGCTTACTCCATTCATGAAGTATCCTTTTGAGAATTACTTAGAATTACTTAAAATTACTTAGCACACAATCACTGGTGTGAAATATATCGTGCTTTTGATCAAAAAACAATTTCATAATTCATTCAGAAATAAATAAACAAATGGTTTAATTCGAAGAAATGCTGAGAAAATCTTAATTCGAGAAAGAGTCAACTGAAAACTCTTTATCGGAACGTGACTTTGATTTGCATTGAACGAAGGAAGCAGAACTCTTCGTAAAGTTGAATATTAATTAACTTATGAAATCACTGAGGTGTTTTAGATTTGTAAACGGTGTCCTACGCGTACATCATTTGGACTGCTAAGTTGAAGGGAAACAGTATGTGATGTGTTAACTTTAAGTGTATGTCAATATACTTTCCGGGATAATGCCAAACAAAATCACGAGTACTTAAAATTGCTTGAGCAAATTATTGGTTCAGTCAAGATTTAAGTTTCACTATTGACATCCTTCAACTAAAACATACAAAATCATGACATAATCTTGCAAAGTTCATAGCAAATACACAGTCTTTCACTTACTCGTGGTTCATGCATTCAATTACCGGTTGTCATTGTTACACCATCATCAAAACCATTCAACGAATAAAGTCAAGAAACAAAGAGATAAAAGACTTGATGAAAAATCAAACGGTCTCGCAAAGATCTAGGTCTGTGCGATGTTTTGTGCAGGAGATATTCGAAGAAATGTTTCACTCAAATTTATAAGGATTTGTATGGAGAAGCCATGTTTTTGTCCTTCTAAGTGGCACAAACATGGCTGCCAGAAGCTAACAAAATATACGTCATCAAGTTTTGCATTAAAAAGCCTGTAGAAACATCTATATGAGTACTTAGTCATATACAAGGACTGTTGAGACAGCGAAATCAAAATGGATGTCACTTTTTTTTTAACCATGGTTACATTTCATCCCTTTAACTCCCAGATCAAATTTGTTATTCTCCTTACTGTCAACCATACAGTTCCTATAATGTTAGAACGGAGAATTTAGAGTTGTATTATCGAATTATTCCCAAATTGACATTTTTCTTTATTCTCATCAGTTGTCTGCATGATATTGTATTGATATTGTAAGGAGAAATTCTGTCTTGGTCACTCATGGGAGTTAGAGGGCTAATATATAAATATATTAAATATATAATTAATAAAACTAAAGGAGTATAACTGGATAGGAAATGAAAGTTTTGCATCATAACGACCAGAAGCGTTTTTCATTCATTTATTCATTTTCATTCGTGCACAATCATTTCTTTATAAATTTTTCAGAATAACATTTGGGCAAACTATCTGATCATTTGAGTGAACGACCTTTAAAGCTGATAATAACACTTCCAGTTTCTCTCTTTCCAGGAAACTAAAGAATCCTGTAGTCCAGTTCACACTTGTTTTTCTTTCTATAAGTCTCTAAAAAGTTTTAGCTCGAATCTAAATAAGACTAAGTGGTAATGGACAAGTCCATTTCTGGTCACGTGGTGTCTGGCTGTGAAAGCCTCTAAGTGGGCATAATAGGCGGGGGTAGGCATGGAGATACTGCGCGTGCACCGTGCGTACAGCTGCTGAAGGAACGTCTTGTGTTTCTCCCTACTTCTTGAGTGCTCTTACCGCTTCCTAAGTGCTTTACAACAGAACAGAGCACAGTCAAGGTTTCTCTATTTGTTTTATAATAAAGAATCTTTTAAATTCTCTGCGCAGTATTTTCTATTTTCAAAACAAACTTTAACCCCAAAGTGAACAGCAGTGTCGTCAGCATGCTCCACACTCTCTTGAAGCACGCTTGTTATATTTCAAATAATCTGATTGGCTGTACAAGACTAAAGCTGTCAAAAATGTCAAACCATTTAAGTTAAAAAACCATCAAAGTTCACATTCTGCAATTGTTTAACACTTTTGCCTGAAGTTTTTAATCTCTAAGTACAGATTGTGTAGTTGAAATGTTCAGTGAAATCCGGCCGAACTGTGGCTCATAAAAACACGCAAGTTTTTTTCACATGATAAGTAGAAAACAAACTGCTCAAGGCGAGTTTTACGGATGAACGACAGCCGAATTCACCGTAACGTAAAGATTGCTCGGAATGACAGAGCCGTAAAACTCGGCTGCAGTGACTGATGCGGCCTTTACCCCTCAACGCATCGGAAAGTAGGTTCAATTATCCCCAGCCTCCTATGAGAGAAAAAGTTTTTATGTATCCACTTGATGTGGATGAAATTTCCCAAAATGAACTTAAAGCAAACAAAGAATCATGGAAAAACCTAAAGAAATATTTAAATGACCCTAAAGAAGGCAAGGATATAACTTTTTATGAGTTACTTGCAGAATTACGGCTCATTGAAGAAATTTAGTTATTAGCTATAATCATACACCCACTATCTTTTTGAGGAGAAAACTTGTTGAAATAAGAATTAACAATTACAACCTTGCTTGTCTTACTGCATGGAGAGCAAAATAATATGAACATCCAATTTGTACTAGATATATATGCCAGTGCTGTTTCATATAGCAAATTAGGATCAATACCAGTATCTGGGCAACTGCCCACCTACCCCTCCCCTAACTCAACAACAGTCAATTGATAACAAGTTTGGGTTAATGTTGGGTTAGGGGAGGGGTAGGTGGGTAGTTGCCCAGATAGCAATATTGATCCGCAAATTATATGTCCAAAGCTCAAAAGGGTATGAGTGAACTCTTACAACAGGCTTGTGCTGAGGCATGAAAAGGGAATTCTAGCATTATTGTTGAAATAAGTACACAAGAAGCTGTCTTTCTTATTTTACAAATTCCAATGTGGAAGGCATCTAGACAAATTGTATTTATAAATACTGCGCCTCCAGATAAGAGAATAGAACTTTTACAGCCATCAAGTGATATAAATGAAAGACGATTGTGAAGATTTAAATACAGGTGGTTTGATTGAAAGATACACAAAACACCCTGCTAGTCTTGAGCACCTCACACCAGCAGATTGGGCAACATGGTATAATAGCCTATTTTACAGTTGTGAACTTAGTTGCCAAGCCTTTAATTTGGAGTGAGGCTGAAGGTGACCTTGTTGTGATAGAGACCAGGTAGTTAGCATGATAACAAAGTAATTTGCATTTGAAAAGCAGCAAGGTTTGTATCATAACAAGGTCAACCTTAGCCTCACTCCTGTTAAAAGGTTTGGCAACCAAGCACATAACTGTAAAATGGACTGTTGTGAAACAAAATCATATGTTAAGCCATCAACTGAACTTGATAGTGAAAATCTTCTGTTGGAAAATACTATTGATGATTTTAATGATGATAATCAGCCCAGTGAAAATAAAACTCCAAACAAGAACAGGAAAAGAACTAAGGCCAGAGTTATTGGAAGTGTGTGGTTAATCAACAAAGTGATCCTAGGAAAAATTATTGTGAATTTATTATTCTCTTTACTGCTTGGCAAAATGAAGAAAAAGACTTATTAGGTGATTACTCTTCCCATCAAGAGTATTTCTTCCTATTAGCTCCCAAGATTCAAGAACAAATGAAACAATGTGTCATGTGTCAATATATCATAAAGATTTTAATGAATTACAGGAACAGGTTAATAACATGTGGAAGACACAGATAATGAATATGACTTGATAGCACCATATACTTAAAATGTTAACACAGTGATAAGGCACTGGGAAATGAAGATCTACAACCTGATTTTAATGAGAATTATTACTTATCAGATGACAAAGGGATACCAACAGTTGATGCAAACTATGAGCCATTAATACAAAATAAATTGAAAGATGAAGAGTATAGACATATGGTTCAAATATAAGACAACAAGCAAAAGGAATTCTTTTACCATGTACTGCACTTACGATAAACCTCAGATGGGCCTTTCTACTGTTTTCTCAGTAGAGGAGCAGGATTTAAATATTATAATACTAGAGCTGATTTTGACTTTCATGAAGTAAAGGTATTGATGCTAGCACCTACTGGCAAAGCAGTTATAATATTAAGTGTAAAACTATACATACAGATCTATGAACAGCTGCTTTCCATTTATTGAAGACTTAAAAGTTTTGATTCTAGTACTTAGACTCAATACTTTATGAAGCCAGCTCAGTGCAATCAAACTTATATTTATAGATGAGATATCTATTGTTGGCAATGGTATGTTTAATGTACAAATAAACAGTAGACTTAAAGACAATAAAGGAAGCTCATTACCCTTTGGTGGTGTCAGTATTGTTGCTACAGGTAATTTATTTCAGCTGAAACCAGTCATGGATGGTTATATATTTAAAGAGATGAATAATTCTTAATATAGTATTCTTACCCCAAACCTTTGGCAAGAACATTTTAAGATGTTTAAACTGCATCAAGCATTAAGACAGAGGGAAAGTAGGCTGTATGCTGAAATTTTAAGTATACTAAGGGAGGGTAAACATACTAAAGAGGGTACAACAAAATTTAAAGAGAGATTGATACGAACTGGCAACAACAATTATCCACTGGATGCTCCTCATTTCTTCATTCAAAATGCCAAAGTAAATGAATTCTATGACAAAGTTCATCGTGTCTTATCTAGACCATAGTATTCCATCAAAGCACATTACAATGTTTTTGGAGCTGGGTTTCAGAGTCTAAGAGACAAAATAATGAAGCAAATTCTAGTTGATAAGCCAAATAAAACTAGTCAACTGCACACAATTTTACATATTGCAGTAGGTGAAAGGACAGATATTTCTCTCAACTTAAGAACAGATGATGGCTTGACAAATGTTGTTAGTAATACTTACAGCGAGCTGGTAAACCATCAGGCATTATATGGGTGCAGTTTGACCATGCTGATATTGGTGAGAAAACTAGACAAGAAAAAATATACATCTCTATGTATAAGATATTGATCATGTAGGTGGACACCTATATCAAAACAGTGACCTCATAGTTTGCTTTTGGTACAAATAGAACAGTACAGATTGTAATAAAACAGTTTCCATTACGACCTGCTGCTGCTTAAACCATTCACAGATTGCAGGGTTCTAATGAAACTAAAATACCATAGTTGTAAATTTTAGATACTAAAATGGCAATAGCACATATTCACTATGTAGGATTGAGTAGAGTAACAAATATAGAAGGTTTATATATATTATTGACCTTTATGAGGACAAAATAGCTGTCAGCTGGCCATGATGTTAAAAAAATAGAATGTTTTAGAAACAAAACTAAGTTAAATTTGTCTATAACTCTTATTCACAATACTCATCAAATATTATTAAATTTAATATTATTTAAATGAAATATTACTTAAATAAAAGGTCACTGTACAGATATATTGATGATGTCTGCAATGACTTGAATTATTCAAGTACAGATGTTAGTATTTTTTCTGAGACAAGACCCTTGCAAAATGGATTTTGGAATTCCTAAGATTATCCTAGGAATAAGAGGTGTGAATTTTCACAGGAATTCCTAGGAATTCCCAACTATAACAACTCTGGTTCTAAAAACCTAGAAATTCCCAGAAATTCTCAGAAATTCCAAGTTTATAGCCGACAGGACTTGGAATTCCTAGGAATTCCAACTCAGAGCACCAATGACTTTTGCTGAAAAGCTGTAAATCTAAAAAATTCCTAGAAATTTCTAGGAATTTTCAGGAGTTTCTGGGAATTTTCAGGAAATTCTAGAAATGTTTAGGAATTGCTGGGAATTTTAAAATAAAATTTGAGGCTACCAATATGAAATAAATACTAAAATTTTAAAAATTCCAGCTAAAAATTCAAGTATTCAATGAAATTTATCTACAAACTTAACTAAGGTTTACGTGTAGAATATATTTGATTGCATATTAACATCAACATGGAGTAATATTAGGATGGAATTTGATTCATTTTTCTTTTCTTGAAAACTTCATACGAATTAATCCTCAGTTACAGCTATTCCTATAAAATAGTCCTAATAAATCATTAAGTTTGGTTTGACACAAATTGTGAATAAAATCTGTTGATTCTTGTCCATAAAATACAATATCTTCAATTATAGTTATTGCATTAAATACTATCTGTCTAAAAATAGTCTTAAAATAAATCATTTAATTTTGGATGATGATACAAATGGTGTTTAACCCTTTTGCTCCCAGAGTCAAGCATTGACTTGATTTTATGTGGTTGTAACTTCTTTGGATAAAACTCTTGTGTGTGAACATTGAAATGTAAGCTGTCAAGCAGCACTTTCATGTTATCCTCATTGTTTTTGTTGATTCTGCACATTGAAATTCAAAGATTTCTTCTCAAATTTTGACCTTGCACTCTTGAGAGTGAAAGGGTTAATTACAGCTAAATAGAATTGATTTGTTAATTAAAATCTTGTTGTAACTGTAACAATAAATTAGAATTAGTTTTCCTAAACTGCAGACTTAGCTACTGTTTACCTTTTTTTCCTGAGCTCACAGCTTTCCCTGTTGGCCGTGAAGATTGTCTACAAGAAGCTTGACCATTTTGTATCTGGATTCAATGACATCTGAATTTGAAAAAAAAAAAACATATATATAAATAGATATTAAAAGCTCAGACAAGGCCTTAGATAGCTATAAGGAAAAGGGCATTCATTGGAATCTCAATTTAACAAAGTGCACTGGGATTGGGAAATCTCTGTTATATTGGAGTTAGTACATCTCTCCCATAGATTTTACTAAAAAAGGGTTCAATACATTATTTTGTTTTTACCAAGGAGGGCTCCTTTATGTAATAAGGTTTGTTTAATCACAGTTTGTATTATGAATCTTGAATGTTCCCAAACGTGACTAAAGTCATCTTGAAACCTTACTGATAGATTTATTTCACTGTAAGCATAAGCTTAAGAAACTGCGGCATGTAAATGACAGATTCCATTCTCACGATTATTCTAGTTTCAGTTACGCCGAACGTTATGTAAGCTTAATTAAAGCCGTTATATCTATTCTTTGATAAGATTTTGATCACGTAACGAATATCGCAATTTTTACTCACCTCAAACTTTCAAACTCGTAGCTCTATAAATGGCCACTCGACCCTTGTTTGTACCAGTCAATATGTCAACTGTTGTCCCTTCTTTTGACTCCACGGCGCCAACGACTTTCTTTTCATTTACATCGCTCACGCTGTTCTCGTTTTCCCATTGAACCACAATAAAGCCTATCTTAAGAAATGTTATATTAAGCAAAACAGTTGAGAAAAGAAACAACTTAACACACGAGCGATTACACGATGAAAAGTACATTCAAAGATGAGCGCCAAATGGAGTCTGCTTTGTTTCCGAGCACGGGCATGATCACGTGGATATTTTAGGACTTGTCATTGGCTAGTAAGGCATCTTGCCGATTGCAGTGTTAGAGAAGCGCACAACTTTATTCTGACTTCTCCGACCAGTTGTCTCCTTCTGGACGATGAATACCTTAGACCCATGTTCTGACGGTGATATAAATAATGATGTGAGCTCACTCTATGTACAAATAATCGACAAGAATCGATCGTACTATAAATACACGATTTGTGGCCGAAAGTTGTCGAGGAAACAAAGACTCGAAACCCACTTAAGTTGTGTTCATGGCAAAGGTGAGAAATAACTCAAGCCAATCACAATTTTTTAGGAGTTTCAAATAAAGTAAATAGAAGAAGTCATTTAAAAGGTGTTTTTTTCTCAAAGGGAACAGTGACTACCTCAGTGTCTTGTCTGTATGCCAAATGTTTGCAAAGTGTGCGGATGATCCACAAGTGTTGGAACTCTTCCAAAAATGTTTTGTAAGAATAAAAAAGCAAAACAAATTACAGCAATCAGTCATGAAAACAGAGCAAAAAAAACTGAAAAAAAAAAACAGCAACAACAATCATAAAAAAAAAGATTAATTAGGTGTTGAATTTGTTTGTCTAAGGTATGAAATTTCTACTAAAAATAATGTAAACAAAAAGTCTCTGACAGTGTGTTTTAGGCAACTAAGCTTCTAAGGTTTTCTAACAAAGGAAACCAGTAATGTAAGTTAGGGAAGTAACTTATGTTCATAACTGACAAAGTTCTTCAAGTGTAGATAACAATGTAATCATTGTTACACATATGGAAGTTGTGTAACAAGGAACAACTAATGAATGTTTGATGATTTTGGCACATCTGTGAACATGAGACATTTTGCATCACAATAAAAACTTTTATGCGCATGGAATCCAAGAGTCCTTTGAGGTTAGAAAGCAAATCTGTGATATGAATACATTGGATTAATTGGCAATTTGCATTTAACAAAATTGACAACTGCTTTATGAGAAAATCTATATTAATGTAGAGATTTATTAAAACTTAGTTTGAATAATAAATCTCATGATCTTTAAGTTATAAACATATACATGTATGTATATCTCTTGGTAAATTTTGTAAAGCATACCTTCTATTGAGCCAAAGTTTTAAGCCTCTAAAATTACCCCTTTTCTTAAAACCCTCACATTCAAGGTAATGAGAATTTCTTGGAATTTATGTGGACCTCAGAGTTTTTATATTGCCTTAAATTCAATTTCCAGAAGTTCCCAAGAATTCCACCCTTCTTAAATTATAGGTAATTTGTATAGCTGAGAATTCCTAGGAATACCTAGGAATTCCAAGTCCTCACAAAACTGGAGTCTTCCTTTCCCAGAAATTCCCAGTTTCTTAAATCAGAGCTTATTTGCATACTTAGGAATTTTTGAGAATTCCTAGGAATTCCTAGGAATTCCCAGAAAACTGGGAATTCAGTTCACAAGGGTATTCAGCCATTTTGATAATGACACTATGTTTGCTATTGAAAATTACACTTTGTTTAGAAATGATGTTAGAATGGTAAACAATAATGTGACACCATTTACTGGAATGGAAGTCTGTAGTCAGATTGATTTTTATCCTGGCTATGCATACTCTAGAAATTCCAATGGTATTGAAATAACTGCTGTCAGATTGATTACCACTTCATATATCCATATATTTGGAATATACAGCTTACCTAGTGTGCCACTGTCACAACTCTGCCAGACTTTATCTGATGTTCTGATATCCCAGTCACCACAATTCAATTTACTCATTGGTTATTTTTAATGTTAATTGGAACATTATCATAGAAAGAAGGCCTTTATGTAATCTATTTATTCAAGACCATAGATATGGACAGATGGTATCATTTTACACTACCACTAACAAAACTTGTATCAATCACATTTTTGCCAATTTTCAGCACATAAAAGTGCTAATACTAGAAACATACTTTACAGATCACAAATCAGTTTGTGCCCCTATTAATAGTTTTAGTGTAACATAACATAGTGCTAAACATTTGACTGTAATCAAAGTACAACAGAGGAGAAATTGCAAGCTTTGTAGTTCAGAGAGCTAGATTAGTTTGAAATACTTATTATAGGGAAATGCGACAAGAGTACATTGAGGTGTTAGGACCAGTTAAAGTTTAACTAGCGAAGTCAGACAATGCAACAATACTGTGATTTTTTATCTAAGAAATTTTATTGGCTTTTTCAGAATAAAAACACTACAATGAAAACAGAACTGTCTCAGTCTAGGTAAGTATATACCTGCTTTCATTTCTTTATCTTTACCTTTTCAACAAAATAACACAAAAACAGATTCATTTGAAATAGTTCTGCACAACTGTAACAAAAAAAATTTATAAACTAGAGAAATGCTATTTTACTAGCAATTTTTAACAACATGTTATAAACTCTTATCTCTACTTTTCTTCCTCCAGAAACTATTGATATCTTCAATACTCTTATTCATTTACTTTCAGAGAGAAGATCAAAAGATCTACATTCCTACATTATTACACACTAACTACACACTAACTTTACATGTTAATGATGGGCGGACACGGTGAGCTTTGCTCTCGCTTTTTACATCTTCTGCTGCTATCATACTGGGTCTGGAACCGTGAAAGTGGGCTCAGTGTTTCTCTAAGTGGTTGCTCGTCTAGTCTTCGTTTTAAAATATCTCCTGGAAAGCAAGAATGGGGCGATTTATCAAGGAACATTTTTGGTTCTGATTGGAATAGTGCGTCGTTTTGCCTGGCCCTTGGGATTACAGATAACATGTTCTTATTCTTTCCACACTGGAATTCGACAATGCTCAAGGTGATGACCAGAATCAAGCGCTGTCATCGCCCTTGTTTGTACTATTCTAATTGCAGTGCGGCATTCCGCTGTGTGATGATTTATGACATTGTTTTCAAACTGAACCCTGGTCCCAATGGTCCGTTAACCCGCAACCCAAACAATCTTATTACTGTGGAGCGGAGTGGAATGTCACTCAGTGACAACATGTCATTGAAAATATGCAGTTTGAATGCTAGATCGTTACGGAATAAATCAGCAGCCTTTGTTGAATTGGTGAATGATTTGAAAGCCGATTTGTTTACAATTTGTGAGACCTGGTTGTCCGTCAACGACTGTGCTGTTCTTAATGAACTTACCCCGACGGGGTACAACACTCTTTATCACTGTCCACGATCTGGCAGAAGGGGTGGCGGACTGCACTGCTTGTGAGGAAAGGTTTTGTCACTAGCAAAATATCTTGTATCGAGAAGTCATCTTTTGAGTTGTCAGAGTGGCTTGTTGATGTTAGATCTACTCGGCTACGCATTGTAATCATTTATAGGCCGCCTTCTTCACCTGCTCATCCAGTTTCAATCAGTACGTTCTTTGCAGAATTTTCTCACTACCTTGAATTTGTTGTTATGACCAATGAGCCGCTGGTCCTCTTGGGCGACTTTAACATACATGTTGACGTGCCTACGGATATGGATGCCATACAATTTAGAGATCTCTTGGATTCAATGGGCCTGCAACAACATGCAAAACAACCCACTCACACTCATGGTCACACCCTTGATTTACTTATCACCCGGCAGTCTGATGTCATAGTAGCGAAAGAACCAGAGATAGAGAGATATTTCTCAGATCATGCCGTTGTCCTATGTGATCTTAGGACAGCTGTGTCTGCCTCTAAAGTCACGCACGCTGAGTTCCGGAAACTCAAAGCAATTAACAAGCAACAGTTTTTGGAAGATATTCGTAATTCTAGTTTATATCGTGACCCTCCTAATACTCTTGATGAACTTGTGGAATGTTACAATAATACTCTAAGATCAGTATTGGACAAACATGCGCCAGTCCGGGCTCGCCACCTGAAGTCTCAGTCACGTCCTCCATGGTTTAATGATGAAATAGTGAAGGCGAGACGTGAAAGACGGCGTGCTGAAAGGAAATGGCGGGCTAGTCGGCTTAATTCGGATCTTGCTGTATTTAAAGCCAAACGAAATTTTGCATTGCATGTCATGAATGAGTCTAGACGGGCCTATTATAAACAATATATTGATGAGAATAGTTCTGACCAGGGAAGGCTTTTTCGGGCCAGTAAACGCCTTTTGAATTTTCATGTAGATAGGGCTCTGCCGCCTCATTCGGATGCTCGGATGCTAGCAAATGAGATGGGCGAGTATTTTGTCCACAAAATCACGGCTATTCGGTCTGCGCTGGATGCGGATGCCAGTGGCGCAACTTCGCTTGCTACATCAGCCTCAACGTGTAGTGAGTTTTCTGAATTTTCTCCACTGTCTGAGGAGAGTGTACGGAGAATTGCTGCCTCATGTGCAAAGTCGTGCGCCTTTGATCCCCTACCATCGTCTATTCTGTCCTTCTGTTTGGATGAACTGCTCCCTGTTATTAGGAAAATTGTCAACTTGTCTCTTGAGTCTGGCGTCTTTGCAGAGAACTGGAAGAATGCTTTAGTTCACCCCTTGCTTAAGAAAGCAGGACTCAAACCTATTAACAAAAATTTTCGACCGGTGAGCAACTTGCAGGTTACATCAAAGATCACGGAAAAGTCCGTGGCTATCCAATTACAAGATCATATGACAGCCAACAACTTATTTCCTGTCCTCCAAAGCGCATATCGGCAGAATCACAGCACTGAGACGGCGTTATTAAAAGTTAAAAACGATCTTCTGCTAAATATGGACAAAGGTCACGTCACATTGCTTGTTATGTTAGATCTCAGCGCTGCGTTTGACACCGTAGATCACGGTATTCTTCTGCACAGGCTGCAGTCCAAGCTTGGCCTTCGGGATAAGGCTTTATCATGGTTTAAATCGTATTTGGCGGGAAGAACGCAGCAGGTCTCAGTTAACGGATCGCTCTCTGATAAATTTAATCTGTCTTGCGGGGTCCCACAAGGTTCTTGTTTGGGCCCCCTCTTATTTACCATCTACGCGAGTTCGCTGTTTGACATCATGAAATCTCATCTGCCATCCGTTCACACCTACGCGGACGATACACAGCTATATATATCGTTTAATCCCGTTGATAAGACTAGCGAGGCTGATGCTGTGATTGCGATTGAGAACTGTATTCGTGACGTTCGCGCTTGGATGAGAGATGATAAGTTAATGCTAAATGACGATAAAACTGAGTTCCTGATCATTGGCACGGAACAACAGTTATCAAAGGTGTCCGTTGACAAGATCAAGATCGGCCAAGCTGAGGTATCGCCTGTTTCTTCTTCTGCGCAATTTGGGCACCTGGTTCGATTCTCATCTGGACATGTCGACTCATGTGACTAAGACTTGTGCTAGCGCGTTTTATTATTTGTACAATATCCGGCACATTAGGAAGTATTTGTCTCGTGAGTCCACCGTGAGGATTGTTCACGCGTTCATCACAAGCAGGCTTGACTACTGTAATGGTTTATTGTACGGTGCTCCTGAGTATCTAATTAAGAAACTTCAAAGAGTCATGAATGCCAGTGCTCGATTGGTTTACTGTGCACCTAAGTATTGTCACGTTACTCCTTTGCTAAGAGAACTCCACTGGCTACCAGTGCGCTTGCGCGTAGATTTTAAGATTCTCCTTGTTACATTTAAGATTCTTCACGGTGTTGCGCCTAGCTATCTTAAGGATCTTGTCTCTGTCTTACCGGTCTCACGTTACCAACTACGCCGTAACAATAATGGTATATTGTTAGAAAGACCTCAGCTAAGAACGAAGAAGACCTTGGGAGATCGCGCGTTATCGATGGCTGCCCCCTTGTTATGGAACAGTCTTCCTCTGCCAATTAGACAGGAAACATCAATCGACTCTTTTAAACGCTCTGTTAAAACATATTTATTTAAAAAGGCTTTTAGTTAGATTATTTATTTATTTATTTTTATTATTTTTTTTAATATTGTTATGTTAATATTGTAATATTGTAATTTTACCGAGTAATTTTACTGGTTTTAATTTAGTTTTTAATAATATTGTAATGCGCTTTTGAGTATTTTTATAGAAAAACCGCAATATAAGTATTAAATATTATTATTAAATATTATTATTCCTCAATATTGTCAAATTTTATAAATCATTTCTTTTCGCGACTATGGACCTGAACGACGTTTCAGTCCATAAACACTCCAATATTCATTATGTTCGCGGTTATATTTTATCAATCAACTCTTCTGACTTCGCGTTATCATTTGTTCTCCGAAAAAAAGAACGTTTCTGGTCGTATAATAAACAAGTAGTTCACCAGTACTGTGCTCAATATTGCCACTCGAGATCATACAAGTCGAATTAAAAGCGAAAAAAAAGGAAAACAAAAAACACCAATAGTTCGCCAAGTAATCTTGACTGAGCGCTTGTTCAATGACGAACATACTTTCCGCCAAGAAAGCTTTGTATCTTTGCCTAATCGACAAAAATCTCTCGCAAAGAATGTTGTAAAACGGGTAATATAAGTAAGGCTTTAAATTTCTGTAACGACTCAGCTTTCTGGAGACTGCAGTCAATATTATTTAAGTAAAAGTGACAGTTACTTCAAAATTCATAGTTCGTAAGCATGCATCCCGGTAACACTCGTGCAATGACAAGCGGTAGTCGTTTAACGCCTTTAAAAGGAGCAGTAAGAAATAAAAACTAATGTCCTCCATTGCTAAGTAGGAAGGTTACGGCCTCAGTTTTACCAAATTTTTTTGCGATTTTTAACGGTGTGTGACCTCTAATATCTTTTGAATTAACATCCAAACCAAGTGAGAGCATTTTTGTGATGATTGCGACATTACCGCCCGTTGAAGCGGCATGCAGTAAATTTCTTCCTGACTGGTCTCTAATATAGGGATCGGCTCCTTTGTCTAAAAGATAATTTACAGCTTCAATCTTGCCAGACGCTGCAAACAACATCAATGGGGTTCTGCCGTTATTATCTTTTGAATTGACATCTAGACCACGTGACATTAGTGTCTCGATGATTGCGACATTACCACCCTCTGAACAGGCGTGCAGTGAATTTCTTCCTGACTGGTTTCTAATAGAGGGATCGGCTCCATTGTCTAAAAGATAATTTACAGCTTCAATCTTGCCAAAAGCTACAGCCAACATCAATGGTGTATCTCCTCTATTATCTTTTAGATCGATCTCTAGACCACGTGACATTAGTGTCTCGATGATTGTGACATTACCACTCCCTGAAGCGATGTGCAGTGAATTTCTTCCTAACTGGTCTCTAATACAGGGATCTGCTCCATTGTCTAAAAGATAATTTACAGCTTCAATCTTGTCATAAGCTGCAGCCAACATCAATGGAGTAGCTCCGCTATTATCTTTTATATCAATCTCTACGCCACGTGACATTAGTGTCTCGATGATTGCGACAATACCACCCTCTGAAGCGATGTGCAGTGAATTTCTTCCTAACTTGTTTCTAATACAGGGATCGGCTCCCTTGTCTAAAAGATAATTTACAGCTTCAATCTTGCCACAAACTGCAGCCCACATCAATGGTGTCCTCCCTACACTATCTTTTGAATCGACATCTAGACCACGTGACATTAGTGTCTCGATGATGGCAACATTACCACCCTGTGAAGCGGCGTGTAGTAAATTTCTTCCTGACTGCTCTCTAATACAGGGATCGGCTCCTTTGTCTAAAAGATAATTTACAGCTTCAATCTTGTCATAAGCTGCAGCCAACATCAATGGAGTAGCTCCGCTGTTATCTTTTATATCGATCTCTAGGCCACGTGACATTAGTGTCTCGATGATTGCGACAATACCACCCTCTGAAGCAGCGTGCAGTGAATTTCTTCCTAACTGTTTTCTAATACAGGGATCGGCTCCATTGTCAAAAAGATAATTTACAGCTTCAATCTTGCCACAAGCTGCAGCCAACATCAATGGTGTAACTCCTCTATTATCTTTTATATCGATCTCTAGACCACGTGACATTAGTGTCTCGATGATTGCGACATTACCACCCTCTGAAGCGGCGTGCATTGAATTTCTTCCTAACTGGTCTCTAATACAGGGATCGGCTCCTTCGTTTAAAAGATAATTTACAGCTTCAATCTTGCCGGACAATGCAGCCAACATCAATGGTGTATCTCCTCTATTATCTTTTATATCGATCTCTAGACCACGTGACATTAGTGTCTCGATGATTGCGACATTACCACCCTCTGAAGCGGCGTGCAGTGAATTTCTTCCTAATTGTTCTCTAATACAGGGATCGGCTCCATTGTCTAAAAGATAATTTACAGCTTCAATCTTGCCAGACAATGCAGCCAACATCAATGGTGTAGCTCCTCTATTATCTTTTATATCGATCTCTAGACCACGTGACATTAGTGTCTCGATGATTGCGACATTACCACCCTCTGAAGCGGTGTGCAGTGAATTTCTTCCTAACTGGTCTCTAATACAGGGATCGGCTCCATTGTCTAAAAGATAATTTACAGCTTCAATCTTGCCATAAGCTGCAGCCAACATCAATGGTGTAGCTCCTCTATTATCTTTTATATCAATCTCTAGGCCACGTGATATTAGTGCCTCGATGATGTTGACATTATCATCCTTTGAGGTTGCGTGCAGTGGAGTAATGCCAGAGTGGCCTACAATAAAGGGATCAGCTCCTTTCTCTAAGAGGTAATTTACGGCATCCATTTTGCCACTAGAAACAGCTAAAATCAAAGCCGTATTACCATCATTATTTTTTGTGTTGATATCCAGGCCACGTGACAACATATTCTCGATGATGGCAAAGTTACCAGTCTGCACAGCTGATGACAGTGAGTTCCAATCGTCGCCTGCTACCGTTTGAGTGTCACGTTTATCTGAAAAAAAAAAGATAAATGAAAAAAAATTTCACAGCAGAAGAGACATACCTTTCCGTACTTTGTAATAATAAGAACGTTTATACTCAATATGTAAAAATAGACACTCAAAGATTGCATTTGGCTTCTGATATAAAACAATTTTTAGAGCATTGGAAAGAACTAGAGGTTGTACAATGACGAAAGGATATAGTTTTGCTGGGGTTCGCTCAAAAGCCTTATGGTTCCCCTACCCTCTGGACCCCAACAATGTTACTTATGCTTCTTTTAATTTTCTTATTTTATTGCAATTCCATTTTTTGAGACATTTTTTTCATACAAAACGGCATTCCGCGTTTTAGGATATTCCGTCATTACGCCGATCCACCGTTCCTCCATTCCATTTTTCAGTTATATAATTCAAGGTATCGTATCTCGCAGCTTGCTCACTTCGCAAATTGAGCGGCTCTTTTCAGCATAATAATAATAATAATAATAGTAGTAATAATGATAATAATAATAATAATAATTGCGGGCGGCAAGAGGAGCACACAATCCTAATCTCAACGTTGCTTTTACAAACGCATGCGCGGCAGTTGTGTAGTTTGGCCCTGACTCGATTTTGCTCAAATAGTGAGTCTACCACTAAGAATGTATGGAATGCAAAGTACGCTATTTTCTCATGCGCATCACGCATAATCTGGACCTTGGAACACGTGAAGCTAACGCATAGAAGCAGCGCCGACCAATCCAAATCAAGCGTGTCAATATCTGGATTCGACGTTTCCGTTCATGTCGCGTTGGATGCCATTTCTCGGCCGCATTCCGCCTCAAGCGAGTAGTGAGAGTGTTGTTCGTCTGTTAGTCCTTGACCTCAAGCGTCGAGCGAGAGTTGTATTTGTTCGTCCTTTACTTCAAGCGTGGAGCGTCGGTATTGTTCGTCCTTGACCTGACAAGCGTTTAGTCTGAGATAGTTGTCTTGGATCTCATAGAAGCGTGGAGCAAGAGCGTTTTTCGTCCTTCAGTCCTTGGAACGGGAGCGTTTATACATTATATTGTGGAATAATCTGAAATTTCTTCATATTGGTCGTTTCGTTTCAGTAATAAATAAATAATTGTTGCGTTACATCAATGATTTTGACTCGATCAATACGCGTATTTCATAACCTACAGTGATTTTCTTTACACCATGAAACAACAACAATTACAGCATATTACTAAAACTAAGCAAAACAAAACAAGGGAACTAGTGTCCCGTGGAATGATCCAGTGTTGGTAACTGTTTCACAGGTTTATTAAAATCACTTTATTGTTAGGGTCAAAATAGAGGAAAAAGAGATTGGAAGCACGGGGGGTGTCCTCATGGACTAAATTTTCAACCCCGCAAAACAAATTTTTTCTCCCTATGGGCCCCCAAATCTTTCATTAACCAAATAGCCAAAAATGCATCGTCCTCGCCCGCATTTCCTAACCTTTGGTAATTGCTATTAATAATAATAATACTTAGCAAGGTAATTTGGTATTACCAACTGAGTTGATAAGTTTAACGTAAATTGGCCATCGTTAAGGGTTTCAAAGCTGACGTTTCGAGCGTTAGCCCTTCGTCAGAGCGAATGAAGGAATTGTGGCTCCTGTGTGTGCTTCTATGCAGAAAATGGATCAACGCTTTTGGTGGGAACATGGTAACTAGCATAGATAAGTTGAACGAAAAGTGTTCGTTGATAACCTGGGACTGAGAGTGCCGATTTGAAAGATAACTTTTTTTGTTCGAGGGTTCTGCGGCATTCAAAGAATAAGTTTCACCTTCTATACAGAACATTTCAAACACGGTTTCCAGCATTTCACGAAGAATGATAACGGTTTTTTTTGCTGTCATCACAACAAGATCAAAAACTAAACAAGAACAGAATGATAGCTTTTTACATAGATTCTAAGAGTATAAAGCATTTCTGTAAACTTTTAACTCAGTCATGTGATTTCTTATATTTCAATTTTGATCGTTTGACTGATCGATGTAAACCAAAATATAATGAAATGTACATGTATTCTTGAGACATGGTTGAGTCAATCTTGATATGACATTTAAATATCGCATTGGATTGATTGACTTAACCATCACTATTGGGCAGTCGTTTTGAATTCGATGAATATCAATAGAAATCAATAAACTATTGGTTTGGTGGTGTTTGTTGGATCCAGAGTGACTGCTTAGCAGTGTCCGAGATATATTGCTGTATTATTTAAAAGGAGTTGAACATATTTTTAAATAAACTTATAAATGTTATTATATATTAATATTTTTTTATGTTATATTATTGTAACACGACCCCACAAACCTCTGGCTTTAAATACTTATCGTGTTCAAATAAAGTTTTATTATTATTATTATTATTATCATCATCATCATCATCATCACAGAAACTAAGCTTGGTAATTTTGACTTTTCGATACTGACCACCGATATCCACGTCAAATTCAGATGGTGCTCCTTCAGTTCCCATACCGCTGTCAGATGCTTCAGACATTAAACTTTTCGTCTCAAACTGTAGACTTTCCACGTACATTTTGGTAAAATTCCATTTGTGTTCGTCAATACCCCGTGGCTTGTCTGCGAGCCTTTCGTAACTGGCATTCTGATCTAAAAAAAACATAAAGAAACAACATATTTTTGCCTAAAAATGTCTTTTTAAAGTAGGAATGCATTTATGTGATGAGAAGCTTTTTGGATGTTTAACAGTTTGCAGTGGGAGCAGGTTGAAGATAGAAAAACTTAAGAAATAAACTACGGCACTCCTCGCAAGCTTTCCGCGTGCGGTCGAGGTATAATCAAGAGAATACAAACATTCTCTTGGTATAATCTACTCTCGCTTTTATCAATGGAATCATCAAATTTTCCGCGCACATGTACATATCTAATTTGATATATTAAAAGGCTAGAATGTCTAAATGCATCGTCTCTGAAAAGCCTTTGTAAGGAAAGTCAGTAAAGCACAGATATTTGCGAGCATGCTAGGAATGAAATCTCGAAAGGCCTGATCTGTTTCAATTCAGTTATGAATAGTTTGAACGAATCTCAGATTTTCTTTCGTTGGAGGAATTTGGTTGTGACACGAAAAAGTTTACCTGACTACCCCCCCCCCAAAGCTCTGTTGTATTCTTATGACCCCCCTCTCCTTGGTGGCAGTAAAATGGCAGATCATTTTCTACAGTCCCCCCCCCCTTTTATATCCTGTTGGTAACGACTGATCCCCCATGAAAACCATGTGTTCCCTCAAGAAAATCCTCCACTAACCAAGAACAATCTTTTAAGTAAAATTCAGTCCATGTTAATCTCCCAGAATCAATGTTAATAGTACTTTTGAGTACTTTTTTTCAAAATAATTTGTCTGTTATGGCATAAAGTGGCGTTTTTCCTCGATTTTTATCATACCCATACCTATGTATTTAGCGGTTCACCTGTATTAAGCGGCAACCCTGTCATTCCCCGTGGGTGACCGCTTAATAAGGTTTGACTGTAAATATTTTATTTAGCTTATCTTGAATGTTTGCATAATTTACTTACCTTCCTCTGTTGGAATTATTTCCGTGCCCGTCCTTGTCTCCAAAAACTCAAGTGGAAGTCTGGTCGTTTGTGTCTCTTGATTCTCCACTCTCTCCTTTAGAAGTTGGAAATCATTCTCTACTCTTTTCACTTTTACTTGCGATGTTTCATCCTCGTTCGGCGTTGTTGATATCACTGAATCAGAGTGTTCACATTTTCTTCCTGGCACCTTCGCAGGACCTAACAATAGACAATTTGCAGGCCACTGTGAGTTTCTTAGCTGAAGTTTCGAGGGTTAGCCCATCCCCTGCACGAAAAAATGGATTTACTCGGGTTTTGGCAAGTGAGCAAATATGCAGCAAATTCAGTGATCTAAATTTGCACCGCATTTGCAAAAAAATACATCAATATGCTGATTTGTTCTTACGGTGTTGGTGCGCAAATGTAATGTAAATGCGACAGTGTGCTCTTTATTTACTTAATCCTTGCACATAGGGCAATTTTTTAAAAACGACGTGAGTTTGCGAAAACTTTACCCTCTTTGCAAAAAATAGTAGTTTGCCTTGGAGTGCAAAACCAGGCAAATATAGTGCAAAACTTATTTTTCACTACTATGTTTGAATACGTTTGCTCAAGGGATGCAAATGTTCATCTTTGCTTATAGCTTGCTCTGAATTGGTGTAGGAGCAAGAATTGATACCAATAAGTGCTACATGTAAGTTTGTTTACAGTAGTGCATCTCAGAGTAAAAAAAAATCAAGCTATATTAGTATCTGCATGGATTGCACAATACAACTACTGTACAATTACTCATAACAGAAGCCTAAGTAAACCTAGAAATGGATAACTTGCTAAAATGGGTTCTTTTCAACATAGTAAGCGATCAGATAACAAGCGATGCACTGTGAAAGTAGGGTGAGGTTTTTTTTAAAGAGATTTTGACTTTCTTTTTTTGTTCCTAAGAGCCATCGTAAACATTCCCATAAAAACTCTTATAATTTGGCCATGACTCTTATTTCGCAAGATGATCATCACACAGCTGGAGCTCGGTTTGCCTGTACGTATTCTGATCAAAACTCACAAAATTTCAGTTGGTGAAGGACATAGTTGACTGTGAGTATTTGCGTTGCCTCTTATTTAGACATAATACAAAATCGAGTGCAAGAGACCGGAGAGATGTTATCTTTAATAATAAACGATGACATCGCTCGCATCCTAATTAAACGCATCTTCTAAGTGCTTAATATACAGGGCTAGTAATATCAGCAGCGACACCCAGAATAAATCAAATCAGTGAGGAATCTATCACCAATATAGCCCTTTATGCTCACATTGGCGATTTAACAAAATAACCGATAACATTATTTAACAGATGGTTCCAGAGAATTAGCAGATCTAATGAATAAAACTTAGAAACCGTTTTGTATCCAATAGATTGGTCAGTGGATCGAAGATTTGGCACCTAAAATATTACAGTTTTTACTTTATTTTTTTGGCATGGTACTTCCTCTATATTAGAGCCGATAGAGATATTCGTTTACTTTTTAATCAGATTGTGACATTTTACCATTTACTATCCTTTCTCGCATAGCTAGAGAAACAAATCCTTTAATTGCATAGTTACCTTTCTCAGATCGAACCATTTGAGTCTCTACAGCTTCTATTCTTTCCTCCAGAAACTTGACTTGGTTCTTAAGTTGTATTGTTATCAGAGAATTTTCAGCTGTTCTGGGTGGGAGGGATAGCACTGAGTTGGAGTGCCTACGAACACCTCGTTCCAGAGGTCGCTTCTGGTTACCTAACGGTGGTCAGACGATCATTTTGATTATTTGTAGATCTATTGTAGTTTTCATACCTGACACACAGACACCTACGCACACCCACGCACACGCACACCCACGCACACACGCACACACGATAAGGGGAAGATGCAGGATTTAGTGAAGGGGAGTTCAGATAAATGTCCACTGAAAGCGGACCATCTAAGAGCGACGGGGGGTATGCATCCCTTGGAAAATTCTGAAATGGGATCAACAAGTAATATTTTCCCAGGGTATCCAATTTAAGATTTCTGTGAAAAACTACAAGTGTTTTATCGTTTTCATTTCAGTTTAGGAGGTTCGGCCGAACCACCCGATCGAACAACCCGGCGTAGATCTGCCATAGAAATTCACTACAAATCTGGACGCCATGGTTTACAATTAAAGGAACTGAATTCTCTTCCATAGTTCGTGTCCGATATTTCACTGATTGAATATTAACCTGAATACCGAAAATAGAACGGGCTGTCAAAGTTTAATTCTCTTAATGGTAATGCTTCAAAAATGAAAAGTGAAAAATTCCCAGCAACGATAACGTCGAGTCGAACAAGGCAATGATCCTATTCCACAGTTAATTGTGTGGCCAAAAAAATATACATATTTATATGATTCACTTAAAACAGCCCTTGTTCATAAGTTAATTTGGTTGAAGCAGCAGCAAAGTTGTGCGATCAAACCTATTCTTCTTGTTACTAAACAGCTAAATTCCTACAGTTCAACAACCAAAACAAAATTAAGCGGGAAATATAATGAGCCAATAACACTGACGAGCCCAAGTTGCAAAATCAAAATGAAGGAGATTGCAAGTGCGTAGATTGCTCATGCATGCACTGCTTCAGCTTGAAAGAGGATACTTACTGCAATTGACTGGTCTAAGAAATAGGTTTTCCTTCGCTATTCAATAACCTTTGATCTATTACTGTTAATTTATAAAGCAAAATTTGACAAAAAAGTTGTTTACGGATTGAGCCAAAATCGAGCAATCCATACACCAATTTTTTTTTCTAACTTCGCTACTGAAGCAATGACCTCGGAGGAGATCGGCTTGCGAGAAAACAAAAGATGTATAATGAAAAGATCCCTAGTGTTTTTTATTTTAAATATGTATCGACAAACGCCTTTGTTTTAATCAACATCCTTCTGCGTTCTTCAAATTTAGTTCACTACACCTTCAAATAAAATTACTCACCGTCAGCTTCTTGAACAAGCTCAAAGTAAGCTTTCTCATATTCTTCTTTTTCAATCGTCACAGTCAATTCCACATTCTCTTCACCACCGGCACGGGTCTTCATTTCATCAGTCACAAAAAAGTCGAATAAACGTTCCTTGAGCGTGCCATCCTCGTACATGTTCCACAAAGCAGTTAGCCCCATGAGATTGTCGACCTGAATTTTAAAGCATACGCACCCTTGACCCACTTCAATCAATCTTGAACCAGCAGGAAGCACACATTTCTGGAAGCTGGTGACTAACTGATCATAATTTGACCAGCGAGTCAAAATCTCACGGACAGTGAGTAAGGTTATTCCCACTGCTGCCACTCCACACACTGTCTTCATGTTCAGTACTAAAAGGAAAAGCACTAAATTTAATTTTGAATGTTGATATTTCAATCATTTTTGGTGGTAAAAAATCTGGAAGACAAGTGAGAGGTGCGGGAATATGACTTTCCAACATCGAGAGATTTTGTTTTGCATTGTTTAAATCTGATTATTTTTTCATTTTTGCGATTTACGAGAAAACATACCTTCCATGGCACCCTGATCACAACGTTAAACCAAATTAATCGTAGTCCGATGCAGATTATGTCCGAATAAGTGTCTGTGTCTTTCTATGTTTTCTAAGAAGCAGACTATCCGAACATGGTTTACCTATGCATTCACTTTTGGAGAACATGGCTGTGGAATCTTCGAAATCTCGCTCGAATGGTATTCTTTAGCTTTCAGCGAGCATTGTAGCCACGTGATGCGTATGGACCAATTGGAAGCGAGCAAATAAACTTAATGGATTATAACCGTCTTACAACAACGTTGTACCAGAAGAAAAACATCCATCAATAAAATGCTTTGCTTACATAATACCTAAATTTTAGGACGAAAATAAACAGCTGGTGTTTATTGATGGACGCTCCTGAAAAAAATTTAAAATATATTACTTATCCGTCTTGTACGGTGGCCCACAACTGTCACGGCAAAACAGAAAGTCACGGCACTACAAACTTTACTCACGGCAAAACAAAATTAATTCACGGCAAAACAAAATTAACTCACGGCAAAACAAAATTAACTCACGGCAAAACAAAATTTACCCTCGGCTAAACAAAGAAAACGAGTTGGTCAGCGGTTGTTATTTGCGTCTGAAATGTTACGTCGTGTAACAGTAACACACTGCTCGCTCGAAAAACCGCCATTTCTCGAGCTTACGATGTTTTGCTCCGCGTGTGGTTCGGAAGTAGATGAAGATGCAAACTTTTGAAAAAGCTGTGGTAGAGGTACGTTTCTTAATTTAAAGTGTTCGTACTTGCATTTCCTTTCGTTCCAAATAACGATAGGCGTGAGAAGACACTGAGACACTGACACTTACAAATAAGCTGATTAGCACGTGTCTGGAATAAGATTGTGCATGTAGCCTGTGAGTAAAAAGAAAACATTCATAATGTATAGGCCTTGATGAAATAGGGATTTTTCAACAGGTGGAAAATACTGTACGCCTGCAAACAGTCAGAGAGCACGAGGTTAAAGGCCAAAACATTCCTGATTATTTCCAAAATCATTTATCTTGAGTTTTATTGATGTTAAACAGACTTAAGGAAATAGCACTGTTTAAAGTAAAGTTTCCTCTGAATATTAGAGGTGTAAGCTACATTTTTTTTTCCCAGACATGTGCTAATCAGCTAGTTTGTAGCAGTGTCTTCTCACGCCTATCGTTATTTGGAACTAAAAAAATGCAAATACGAACACTTTAAATTAAGAAACGTACCTCTACCACAGCTTTTACAAAAGTTTGCATCTTCATCTACTACCGAGCCACACGCGGAGCAGAACTTCGTGAGCTCGAATCAAAGTGCTCTGTGAGCAAACTCGTGAATTGACAGATGACTTACATGAGTTTTTGAATTATGTTTAATGTTATCAGGTTTAGGGAAATTTGTGGTCTATTGTCATATTTAGAGTACGAGCAGTAGTTCAGTGTTCGCTGTTGTAGCAAAGAAACAAAGTAACGTTGGGATAAGAAGGCATTACAATTGAAATGATCATGCTATTACATTTGACAAGGGTGGAGATGTCATGTGTTCATTTCAAAAAAATCATATCATTTTTTTTTCTGGTTCAAAAGAAAAGGTTGGAAGTAAATGTGGGTGAAAAGTGAAATTTACTGTCTATCATTGTAAATATTGGAAAATCAAGGTAATACTGTCTAAATGAAAACATTAATGATTCCCTATTTATTAAATGAGACAAACGGGAACGAGTTTTGAGTGATATAAGTAAGCCTAGACTGCCACCGTCATTTTGGATTTCCGCCTGGGTAGATTTTGGTCACGTGCTAGGCAACGTATAATCGAGAACAAGATAGAATTTCATTTCAGGCCTATTTATCAATTGTGTGGTGTATGACTTTCGCATTTTAGTACGTAATATTTATTTTGAATCTTCAAATTGTCTTGAAGCTTAAAAGAAAATTGTTCTTTAAAAATTCACTGAAAATCGCTAGCCAAAATTATTTGTTTAGGTGTTATTTGATTTTCGTGTTAACCTGTAATTTCGTCAGTCGCCGGCACCTTTGTTGCTTCACACAGAAAAAACACACGATACGAAATGTAATGATCGATTATGTCCCCAATCTCACGCCATAACAGAAAAAGCTTATGAACACCTGTAAACTCTGAGCGCTTTGGAGTAAATGATAATTTTAATGAATCTTCGGATTGTTTTCAAGTTCAAGGATTGTAAATTACAATTTTACGAAAAACGAAGGTTGTTCTCTTATTTCTTAGTGAACCCTCGCACGCCTGCCAGTCGGTGGCGCTGCTTGTTGAAACTAAAAAGAATAAATATAAACTCTTTTAAGATTATCATTGGCTTCTTTTTCACCCCACCACTATTCTTAGCAACAAAGGTCGCCATTTCGTTTGTTTACTATTACATGACGTACCATTTCAGATGCAAATAACAACCGCTGACCGACCGCTGACCAACTCGTTTCTTTGTTTTGCCGTGAGTAAATTTTGTTTTGCCGTGAGTTAATTTTGTTTTGCCGTGACAGTTGTGGGCCACCGAGGTCTTGAAAATTCAGGGCGTGAAATTGCGCCTAATACAGGCGCCAATGCGACAAAATTTCTCACTTTGACGACCAAATCCTGAAAACTAGTCGCCAAATTGGCGACTAGAATGTTTCATCATAACCTTACCGAGAGATATTGTGAGTAAAAATATTTGCAATGATAAATCCGCAGCAAACTTCCTCGTTAAGATTGTTTCCAAAACGCAGCACATGCATCTTGATTGATAACCAGACGCCATCCTGGATTTAGGTGAGCTTGAACGTTTTATACCATCCATCCTAGTGTCCACTTTGTAGAACGTTAAAGATCTTTTCCCTAACTTAATTTTGGAGGATCTATCTCGAACGCTAACAGCGTAAGAAAAGGTTTTGTTCGTCTTCGCAAATGGTGACCAACTTTTTTCGAATTGGCTACCACTTTGAAGAATTTAGGGGCCAAGTGGCTATCAGAAAAAAAATTAATTTCACGCCCTGCAATTTCCTCGCTGGCCAATTTTAGGGGCACGACTCGGACTCATCGTACAAATTGGAAACAACTTCGAACATATAACCCACCGACGCGAGCATGTTCACGTGTACGTTAGATAGCCACACTTTCTGATATCTCCGTAAAATAGTTTTATGGTAGATCGTCGGAAATACATAACTGATTTAGAGTGCTTCAGAACTTTGGTTTGTTTATGGAGTTTGGAACTCTTCCTTTCTAATGCTTAACAATTAAATCACACCACTTTTAACTCACCTCTTCCACTAACAACTCTGGCTGCTGCGACAATGCTACCGGCTTGGGCTTAAATTGTAAGATTCAATAACACGTTGTTAGATTAAATAACAAATTGTGCAGGAGAATTATAATAAAGTGACAGAGTTGGATTTAAATGTTGATTTCTGATCAATACAGCATATTATGGTCAATCGATGGACATATTTTAGCAGACTATCCGATACTTTCCCGCAAAAAATGCGGGAAAATGTGAATTGCAGAGGACCAAATAATTGTTACCTTTCCTTCTTTCAAATTCATCCTCGTCAATTCGTCGCTTCTCGAAATCCTGAACTTTCTTCACTAGATCTTGCCTCTCAGTTTGCGATAAAATCCCTTTCAAGAAATCAAGACGACCAAACTCAAAAAGTCCTCGACGTTCAAGTTTTTCGAAGAAAATTCGAGCAGTTTGAGTGTTTCTTTCATTTTCCTCCAACGTTTCCCTCGCGGTGCAGGCGGAAATAAGCCGCTGCAGTTGATTGCTTTCGTCGAGAGCGCGGCTGATCTGTTTAAGTAATTCTTTGTATTCTTTCCTTTTGTCCTCGAACTTTCTCACTTTCTGAAACAACGACCATTCTCCGACTCCTTTTAGGAGTTCTGTCAATAGCTCAACCTGATCAATGGCCAAATTATTTTGTTCTTCTAGCTCTCGAAAGAGCGAAAGTGCATCAGGAATGTCTTCAGGTCTAGACGCCACACGCCCTCTGCACATGAAGAGTAAATGTCCATGTTGGTTCAGTTGATCGAGTCGTTGGCTTATCTCAAAAAGAAGGTGATTATATTCTACGTAAGACATTTCAACTGTCGTTGCTATGCATCTAAAATACTCGCATTTCGATGGAACGCAGTTCGGTTTTTGGCAGTTCCTGTAAATTCACAATATGGCGGAAGAATTTCATATCACGCACAGTGGTTATGTTTACACACAATCGGATTACGTCACAGTCATCACTTTGGTCCAGAGATGAATCTTGGATCGGACTTGGGACTGTGAAGTGCTTACTCCGTTCATGAAGTCCCCTTTCGAGCCCTAAAAAATTACTTAGCATACAATCACAGGTGTGAGATACATCGTGCTTTTGATCAAACACAAAAAACTTTTTTTCGAACGAGTGAATGACGAAGGGCTAACGCTCAGCTTTTAAACTATTTACGGTGGCCAATTTACGTTATCAACTCAGTTGATAGAACTTGATTACCCTGTTATACTCTCCCACAAACGCTGCTCCACAGTTTATTTTAGAGGCGTACCCCCCTTTATTCATTGAAAAGAATAGCCGCCTTCTCCTGAACGAGGTCATCGCCTTATCTTGTTTTGAAAATAATTCCATTCTTTTATTATCTCCCGTTGTGCTGTAAAACTACAAATGGACAGTTTTGTGACAAATCAAAGGTTGCAAAGATTAAACAATTGTCTTCATATGAGAGGACCATTTGATTATTCTCAAAAACCTCCTTGCATATTTTGGGATCAATAATAAGTTCCCCACGAGATAAGGGCGAATGGCGGGGGGGGGGAAGGGGGAGGGGGGGAAGGGGGAGAGAGGGGGGAGGAGGGTGGGGGAAGGGCTTGAACGTGAAGTAAAGTGGCAGTTACAATTTTTACCTCTTGCATTTATCGAACTAGGCCATTTACTAAGTTATTTACTAAAAAAAAGAACATCAATTTAAATGTTATGTTTTTAATCTACTACATTTTTAAAGTTGCCAATTCATTACAAATAAAACATTGTCTCATAACTGAAAAGTCTCCCAGCCGTATCACAAGACAACATTAAAAAAAACACATTAATAAGCGTCTAACCAAGGAGAACATTCAGCCATGTGGTGTGATCATCCAAATGGCATTTGTCACTTTTCAAGGACTAGAATTGAACTTACAATTTTTCACTTGATTGTCATAATAACTTCTGTTCATATCTTTGAAATAAAGCCATTGTCACTCCTAGGATCCAGCAATGTATTACGATAAAAGTATAGAGAGTATAGTCCCAATGATATAATAGCCTTAATCACTAATGTAATGGCCTGTCAGTCTAAAACTTGATAGAAGTTCCACTTTGGAATATAAGAAAAGAATGCTTCATCATCTACATATTTTTAAGAAATACTGATACTTAAGACTAAAGTTTAGAAATGCATAACGAATATATAACTGAATTATATGGGAATGTTAAAACATCCAAACACACTACTCTACATTGAGTTTGGTGATAACAAATAACAGTGTACTGCAGTTCTTATCTTAAAATACGCATCTTATTAAGAATCATAAAACAACTATGATACAAAGTTCCAGAGTACCAGGTTAAAGGGGTTTTTGAAAGAGCTCTTGATTCCTCGATGGGACAGTTTTAACTCTCTAACTCCCATAAGTAACCAAGACAGAATTTCTCCTTACAGCATTAATACAATATCAAAGAGACAAGTTATGAGAATAAAGAAAAATATCAACAAAGGAAATATTGATTGATCCAATACCAAATTCTCTAAATTAACATCAAAAGAGTTGTATGAACGACAGTAAGGAGAATTACTGATGAGATCTTGGGAGTGAAAGGGTTAAAGCTCTACATTTGAGTTAATATATGATTGAATGAAATAAACTACAACTTGATGACAGAAGCCTGAAGGGTAAAGAGTTTGAACTTAACCCTTTAACCCCTTACAGTGACTAGCATCTAATTTGTCCTTACAATATCACCCTTGAATCACACATTAAGGTCATGAGAATAACGGAAATGATCAACAACTACATAAGCTCTTGATCGTTCAGCTAATTCTCCCTGTCAGCACCTCAGGAAATGTATAGAGAACAGTATGGAGAATATGAATACTGATGTTAGGGTGTAAATGGTTAAATTTGTGATGATATCGTGTGCAGGTGATCTATTTTATACAATCAAAGAGGGAATCGATAGGCCTTCCTAGATTTGTTCCTTCTCTCGCGGTATTATGAATTAATTATTATCCAGTCTTTCTCAATATTGTAAAATTTATCAATCGTTTCTTTTCGCGACTAAGGACCTGAACGAAGTTTTTAAAAGGAGCAGCAAGAAATAAAAACTATTGTCCTCCCTTGCTAAGTAGGAAGGTTACGGCCTCAGTTTTGCCATATTTTTTTGCGATTTTTAACGGTGTGAGACCTGCAAAATCTTTTGAATTAACATCCAAACCAAGTGACAGCATTTTTGTGATGATGGCGACATTACCGAACATTGAAGCGGCGTGCAGTGAATTTCTTCCTGACTGGTCTCTAATACAGGGATCGGCTCCTTTGTCTAAAAGATTATTTACAGCTTCAATCTTGCCAAAAGCTGCAGCCAACATCAATGATGTCTTTCCTCTATTATCTTTTAGATCGATCTCTAGACCACGTGACATTAGTTTCTCGATGATGGCAACATTACCACTCTCTGAAACGGCATGCAGTGAATTTCTTCCTGACTGGTCTCTAATACAGGGATCGGCTCCTTTGTCTAAAAGATTATTTACAGCTTCAATCTTGCCAAAAGCTGCAGCCAACATCAATGATGTCTTTCCTCTATTATCTTTTAGATCGATCTCTAGACCACGTGACATTAGTTTCTCGATGATGGCAACATTACCACTCTCTGAAACGGCATGCAGTGAATTTCTTCCTGACTGGTCTCTAATACAGGGATCGGCTCCTTTGTCTAAAAGTTTATTTACAGCATCAATCTTGCCAAAAGCTGCAGCCAACATCAATGGTGTCTTTCCTCTATTATCTTTTAGATCGATCTCTAGACCACGTGACATTAGTTTCTCGATGATGGCAACATTACCACTCTCTGAAACGGCGTGCAGTGAATTTCTTCCTGACTGGCTTCTAATAGAGGGATCGGCTCCTTTGTCTAAAATATAATTTACAGCTTCAATCTTGCCATAAGCTGCAGCCCACATCAATGGTGTCCATCCTGTACTATCTTTTGAATCGACATCTAGACCACGTGACATTAGTTTCTCGATGATGGTGACATTACCATCCTGTGAAGCGGCGTGCAGTGAATTTATTCCTGACTGGTCTCTAATAGAGGGATCGGCTCCTTTGTCTAAAAGATAATTTACAGCTTCAATCTTGCCACAAACTGCAGCCAACATCAATGGTGTACTTCCTTCACTATCTTTTGAATCGACATCTAGACCACGTGACATTAGTTTCTCGATGATGGTGACATTACCACCCTGTGAAGCGGCGTGCAGTGAATTTATTCCTGACTGGTTTCTAATAGAGGGATCGGCTCCTTTGTCTAAAAGATAATTTACAGCTTCAATCTTGCCACGAAATGTAGCATACATCAATGGTGTACTTCCTTCACTATCTTTTGAATCGACATCTAGACCACGTGACATTAGTTTCTCGATGATCGTGACATTATCCCCCGTTGAAGCGGCGTGCAGAGAAGTTACTCCTGACAGGTTTCTAATACAGGGATCGGCTCCTTTGTCTAAAAGATAATTTACAGCTTCAATCTTGCCACAAACTGCAGCCCATATCAATGGTGTACTTCCTTCACTATCTTTTGAATCGACATCTAGACCACGTGACATTAGTTTCTCGATGATGGTGACATTACCATCCACTGAAGCGGTGAGCAGTGAATTTCTTCCTGACTGGTTTCTAATATAGGGATCGGCTCCTTTGTCTAAAAGATAATTTACAGCTTCAATCTTGCCACTAGCTGCAGCCAACATCAATGGTGTCCTTCCTCCACTATCTTTTAGATCGACATCTAGACCACGTGACATTAGTGTCTCGATGATGGTGACATTATCATCCTTTGAGGCGACGTGCAGTGGAGTAATGCCAGAGCGGCCTTCAATAAAGGGATCAGCTCCTTTGTCTAAGAGGTAATTTACGGCATCTATTTTGCCAGTCGAAGCAGCTAAAATTAAAGCCGTATTACCATCGTTATTTTTTGTGTTGATATCCAGGCCACGTGACAACATATCCTCGATGATGGCAAAATTGCCAGTCTGCACAGCTGATGACAGTGAGTTCCAATCGTCGCCTGCTATCGTCTGAGTGTTACGTTTATCTGAAAGAAAAGATAAATGAAAAAAATTTCACAGGAGAAGAGACATACCTCTCCGTATTTTGTCATAATACGAACGTTTATACTCAATATATAAAAATAGACAGTCAAAGATTGCATTTGGCTTCTGATATAAAACAATTTTTAGAGTATTGAAATAATAATAATAATAATAATAATAATAACGAATTTTTATACAGGATTGAAAAACCCATCAGTGTGTAACACTGTTGTCCTTGGGGTCCTGTCAAAAATAATAAATAAATAAATAAAATAAAATTTAACAAGATATAATCATTGATCTTAAGGTCTAGAAAAGCATACAATAAAATGAAAAAAATTAAAAATTAAATAAAAATGCTCTGAAAAGGATACCTATAACCACGTTTAGATAGAATTTAACTAAAATAATCTCGCAATTTGTTCTTAAATTTCAGTCTCGAATCTAACGACCTTAGTTCAGCAGGCAGGTTGTTGAAAGTCTTTGCTCCTTGGTAATAGAAGCTCTTTTTACCAAATTCTAAACGAACTTTGGGTAATTTCACTGATATACCGTTATTCCTAGTGGCCTTAGAATGAACCAGCCTTTCGAAGTAGTTCTTAAAGGGTGTGCAAACATTATTCAGGAGACAGTCGAAAACAAACAGACAGCTTTTACGCTTGATCAAATTGTTCACGGATGGGGGATTAAAAGAACTATTGCCGATAACTTTAAAGCCTCGTCGTTCGATGTTCTTTATCATTTCCTTTCGGTAATCCGGAAAGCTAAGACCAAGTGTTCCGCAATAGGTAAAGATAGGTGCGATCATAGTGTTATAGATCGATTCTGCACACTTTTGGTCGATCAAAGGACGAATTGATCGCAAGAGATTGATTCTGGTTGCAGCTTTTTTATAGATTCGGTCAAAATGTGATGCGAGGTTTAGTGATGAGTCAAGGTGAACACCTAAGTACTTATAGGTAGAGGTATTATTGATGAGTGACCCATTAGCAGAAAGTTTAAGTTCCTTGTCTTGAAGGTTGATTCTTTTAGCTGTTCCAAATAACATAGACTCCGTCTTATCCTTTTTTAGGTTAATGATCAGTTCGTTGTCTTTAAACCACTCGCACAGGTTATTCATATCCTCGCTAAGGCTTCTCTGTATAGTATCAATATCTTTAGAAGAGGTATAGATGACTGAATCGTCGGCATAAGTGATAATCTTCGAGTGTTGAAGCGGTTTATGTACATCGTTGAAAAAGATAATGAATAAGATAGGACCCAGGATACTTCCCTGAGGAACACCTGTGAGAATGGGTTGAGGTTCTGATAGCACGCCTTTATATTGGACAACTTGTGATCTGCAGAAAAGGTAATCAGTGAACCATGCGAGTTCTGTTCCACGAACTCCGTAAGTTGAAAGCTTGCTCAGGAGGCCAGAGTGACTGATGGTGTCAAACGCCTTGGATAGATCGATGAAAACACAGCCTGTCAGGTTACCATTCTCACCTTCTCTTCTGATAGCATCGGTAAGATGAGTAACGGCCAGTTCAGTAGAGCGCATGCGACGGAAGCCGTACTGAAAATGAGAAAGTAGACCATTCTGTTCAAAATGAGCCATCAGCTGCTTAAATACCACTTTCTCCAGGATCTTTGACATTGAAGGAAGTATTGAAATAGGCCTATAATTGTCGATTTCGGCCATTGAACCAGATTTAAAAAGTGGTACAATTTTAGCCGCTTTCCAGTCAGTAGGTACAGACCCTGTTGCGAGAGACAGGTTAATTATATGCGTGAGAGGCTTGGCTATTATATCAGCAGAGTCCTTTAACATTCCAGAAGGAAAGTTGTCAAGGCCAGAGGACTTATTTCTCTTAAGGCTCTTTAATGCATTAAAGACAACCTTTTCCGAGACTGATCTAAACTCAAAGTTCTCTAGCGGCTGTTGGGTGTCTATTGTAAGGGGCCTTTTCCAGACAAAATTGCAAAGAGGGAAGATCTTTCTTTTTAGAGATCGCGCAACATCAGTGAAGAATTTGCAGAACAAATTTGCAATAACCTCTTTGTCGGTTTCTACTGCTTCATTAACGGGAAAAGAAAAGAAAAAAAAAACTAGAGAAAGAACTAGAGGTTGTATAATGACGAAAGAATATAGTTTTACTGGGGTTCGCTCAAAAGCCTTATGGCTCCCCTATCCTCTGAGCCCCAACAATGTTACTTATCCTTCTTATTATTTTATTGCTATTCCATTTTTTGAGACATTTTTCTTCATACAAAACGGCATTCCGCTTTTAGGATATTCCGTCTTTATGCCGATCCACCGTTCTTCCATTCCATTTTTCAGTTATATAATTCAAGGTATCGTATCTCGCAGCTTGCTCGCTTCGCAAATTGAGCGGCTCTATACGGCATAATAATAATAATAATAATAACAATGATGATAATAATAATAATAATAATAACTGCGAGCGACAAGAGGAGCAAGCAATCCTAATCTCAACGTTGCTTTTACAAACGCATGCGGGCAGCTGTGTAGTTTGGCCCTGATTCGATTTTTGCTCAAATAGTGAGTCTACCACTAAGAATGTATGGAATGCAAAGAACGCTATTTTCTCACGCGCATCATGTGCAATTTGGACCTTGGAACACGTGAAGCTAACGCATTGCAGCAGCGCCGACCAATCCAAATCAAGCGTGTCGATATCTGGATTCGACGTTCCGTTCATGTCGCGTTGGAAGCCATTTCTCGGCCGCATTCCGCCTCAGGCGAGTAGCGAGAGTGTCGTTCGTCTGTTAGTCCTTGACCTCAAGCGTAGAGAGAGAGTTGGCGGTATTGTTCGTCCTTGACCTGACAAGCGTATAGTCTGAGATTGTTGTCTTTGATCTCATAGAAGCGTGGAGCGTTGTTCTTCCTTTAGTCCTTGGAACGGGATCGTTTATACAGTATATTTTGGAATAATCTGAAATCTCTTCATATATTGGTCGTTTCGTTTCAGTAATAAATAAATAATTGTTGCATTACATCAATCATTTTGACTCGATCAATACGCGTATTTTATAACCTTCAGTGATTTTCTTTACACCATGAAACAACAACAATTACAGCATATTACTAAAACTAAGCAAAACAAAACAATGGGACTAGTGTCTCGTGGAATGATCTAGTGTTGGTAACTGTTTCACAGGTTTATTAAAATCACCCTATTGTTAGTGTCAAAATAGAGGAAAAAGCGATTGGAGCATGGGGGGTGTCCTCATGGACTAAATTTTCAACCCCGCAAAACAAATCTTTTCTCCCTATGGGCCCCCAAATCTTTCATTAACCAAATAGCCAAAAATACATCGTCCTCGCCCACATTTCCTAAACCTTTGGTTATTACTAGTAATAATAATAATAATTAGCATGGTAATTTGGTATTATCAACTGAGTTGATAAGTTTAACGTAAATTGGCCATCGTTAAGGGTTTCAAAGCTGACGTTTCGAGCGTTAGGAATTGTGGCTCCTGTGTGTGTTTCTATGCAGAAAATGGATCAACGCTTTTGGTGGGAACATGGTAACTAGCATAGATAAGTTGAACGAAAAGTGTTCGTTGATAACCTGGGACTCAGAGTGCCGATTTGAAAGATAACTTTTTTTGTTCGAGGGTTCTGCGGCATTCAAAGAATAAGTTCACCTTCTATACAGAACATTTCAAACACGGTTTCCAGCATTTCACGAAGAATGATAACGGTTTTTCTTGCTGTCATCACAACAAGATCAAAAACTAAACAAGAACAGAATGATAGCTTTTTACATAGATTCTACGAGTATAAAGCATTTCTGTAAACTTTTAACTAAGTCACGTGATTTCTTACATTTCAATTTTGATCGTTTGACTGATCGATGTAAACCAAAATATAATGAAATGTACATGTATTCTTGAGACATGGTTGAGTCAATCTTGATATGACATTTAAATATCGCATTGGATTGATTGACTTAACCATCACTATTGGGCAGTCGTTTTTAATTCGATAAATATCAATAGAAATCAATAAACTATTGGTTTGGTGGTGTTTATTGGATCCAGAGTGACTGCTTAGCAGTGTCTGAGATATTTTGCTGTATTATTTAAAAGGAGTTGAACATATTTTTCATATTTTTAAATAAATTTATAGATGCTATTATATATTAATATTTTTTTACGTTATATTATTGTAACACGACCCTGCAAACCTCTGGCGGTAAATACTTATCGTGTTTAAATAAAGTTTTATTATTATTATTGTTATTATCAAAGAAACTAAGCTTGGTAATTTTGACTTTTCGATACTGACCACCGATATCCACGTCAAATTCAGATGGTGCTCCTTCAGTTCCCATACCGCTGTCAGATGCTTCAGACATTAAACTTTTCGTCTCAAACTGTAGACTTTCCACGTACATTTTGGTAAAATTCCATTTGTGTTCGTCAACACCCCGTGTCTTTTCTGCGAACCTTTCGTAACTGGCATTCTGAACTAGAAAAAAACATAAAGAAACAACATGTTTTTGCCTAAAAATGTCATTTTAAAGTAGGAATGCATTTATGTGTTGAGAAGCTTTTTGGATGTTAACCAGTTTGCAGTGGGAGCAGGTTGAAGATAGAAAAACTTTAAGAAATTAACTATGGCGCTCCTCGCAAGCTTTCCGCGAGCGGTCGACGTCTAATCAAGAGAATACAAACAATCTCTTGGTATAATCTACTCTCGCTTTTATCAATTTAATCATCAAATTTTCCGCGCACATGTACATATCTAATTTGATATATTACAAGGCTGGAATGTCTAAATACATTGTCTCTGAAAAGCCTTAGTAAGGAAATTCAGTAAAGCACAGATATTTGCGAGCATGTAAGGAATGAAATCTCGAAAGGCCTGATCTGTTTCAATTCAGTTGTAAACATTTCTAACGAATCTCAGATTTTCTTTCGTTGGAGGAATTTGGTTATGACACGAAAAAGTTTACCTAACTACCCCCCCCCCCCCCGCAAAGCTCTGTTGTCTTCTTATGACCCCCCTTCCCTTTGTGGCAGTAAAATGGCAGATAATTTTCTACAATACCCCCCCTTTTATATCATGTTGGTTACGACTGATCCCCCATGAAAACCATGTGTCCCCCCCCAGAAAATTCTCCACTAATTAAGAATAATCTTACAAGTAAAATTCAGTCCATGTTAATCTCCCAAAATCAATGTTAATAGTACTTTTGAGTACGTTTTTTCAAAATAATTTGTCTGTTATGGCATAAAGTGGCGTTTTTCCTCGGTTTTTATCATACCAATACCTATGTATCTAGCAGTTAACTTGTATTAAGCGCCTACCCCGTCATTCCCCGTGGGTGACCGTTTAATATTGGTTTGACTGTATATATATCTTGTTAAGCTTAACTTGAGTGTTTGCATGATTTAGTTACCTTCCAAAGCTGGAATTATATCCGTGGTAATCCTTGTCTCAAAAAACTCACGTGAAAGTCTAGTCATTTGTTTCTCTTGACTCTCCACTCTCTCCTTTAGAAGTTGGAAATCATTCTCTAGTCTTTTCACTTTTACTTGCAATGTTTCATCCTCGTTCGGCGTTGTTGATATCACTGAATCGGGGTCTTCACATTTTCTTCCTGACACCTTCGCATTACCTAACAATAGACAATTTGCAGGCCACCGTGAGTTTCTTAGTTGAAGTTTCGAGGGTTAGCCCCTCCCCTACACGAAAAAATGGACTTACTCGGGTTTGCCAAGTGAGCAATTATGCAGCAAATTTAGTGATCTAAATTTGCACCACATTTCCAAAAAAATTTGTAAATATGCTGATTTTTTCTAACGGTGTTAGTGCGCAAATGTCATGTAAATGCGACATTGTGCTCTTTATTTACTTAATCCTTGCACACTGAGGGCATACGTGAATTTCCGAAAACTTTACCCTCTTTGCAAAAATAGTAGTTTTCCTTGGAGTGCAAAACCAGGCAAATATAGTGCAAAACTTATTTTTTACTAATATGTTTGAATACGTTTGCTCAAGGGATGCAAATGTATATCTTTGCTTATAGTTTGCCCTAAATTGGTCTGGGAGCAAGAATTGATACTATTAAGAGCTACTTGTAAGTTTGTGTACAGTAGTGCATCTCAAAGTAAAAAAATCAAGCTATAAGTATATGCATGGACTGCACAATGCAACTATACTGCACAACTACTAATAAGGGAAGCCCATGTAAACCTAGAAATGATAACTTGCTAAAATGGGTTCTTTTCAACATAGTAAGCGGTTAGATAACAAGCGATGCACTGTGGAAGTAAGGTGAGGTATTTTTATTGAGAATTTGATGGTATTATTTTTATTCCTGAGAGCGATCGTAAATATATTCCTCTACAAACTCTTATAATTTGGCCATGACTCTTATTTCGCAAGATGATCATCTCACAGCTGGAACTTGGGCTGCCTGTGTGTATTCTAATCAAAACTCACTAAAATTTCAGTAAAAGACAAAGTTGACAGTGAGTATTTGATTCGCCTCTTATTTCGACATCATACAAAATCAAGTGCCAGAGACCAGAGAGATGCAATTATCTTTAATACTAAACGAGGACATCGCTAGCATCCTAATATCCACCGAAGGAGGACCATCCAAGAGCGGCCGGGGGTATGCATCCCTCGGAAAATTCTTAAATGGGATCAACAAGTAATATTTTCCCAAGATATCCAAAATAAGGTTTGCGTGAACTGAAAACTGCAAGTGTTTTGACGTTTTTTTTTTTCCAGTTTATAAGGTTCGGCCGAACCACCCGAACAACCGTAGATCCGCCAAAGAAATTCACTACAAATTTGGACGCCATGATTTGAAATTTAGTAAAGGAAATGAATTCTCTTTCATATTTTGTGTCCGATATTTCAGTGAACATCTTTTAATATTAACCTGAATACCGAAAATAGAATGGGCTGTCAAAGTTTAACTCCCTTAATGGTAATGCTTCGGAAATGAAAAGTGAAAAATTCGCAGCAACGATAACGTCGAGTCTAACGAGACAATGATTCTACTCCACAGTTAATTGCGTGATCTGATTTACTTAAAACAGCCTTTGTTCATAACTTGATTTGGTTGAAGCAGCAGCAAAGCTGTGCGATTAAACTTATTTTTCTTGTTATTGAACGGCTAAATTCCTACAGTAAACAACCAAACCAAATTAAGCGGGAAATATAATAAGCCAATGAGATTGACTAACCCAAGTTGGCAAATCAAAATAAAGGAGGTTGCAAGTGCGTAGATTGCTCACTCCTTCAGCTTAAAAGAGGATAATTATAACAATTCACTGGTCCAAGAAATATGTCTTCCTTTGTCACTGAATAACCTATCACCTATTACAGTTAATTGATAAAGCAGAATTTGACAAAAACATCTATACACTAGTATTTTATTTCAACTTGCTACTGAAGCAATGACCCCCGGAGGAGATCGGCCTGCGAGCGTATAAAAGATGCAGAATAAAAACATCCCCAGTGTTTTTTATTTCAAACATATATCAACAAACGCCTTTGTTTTAATTAACATCCTTCTGCGTTCTTCAAATTCAGTTCGCTACACCTTCAGATAAAATTACTCACCGTTAGCTTCTTGAACAAGCTCAAAGTAAGCTTTCTCATATTCTTCTTTTTCAATCGTCACAGTCAATTCCACATTCTCTTCACCGCCGGCACGGGTCTTCATCTCATCAGTCACAAAAAAATCGAATAGACGTTTCTTGAGCCCGCCATCCTGGTACATGTTCCACAAAGCAGTGAGCCCCATGAGATTGTCGGCCTGAATTGTAAAGCATACGCACCCTTGACCCACTTCAATCAATCTTGAACCAGCAGGAAGCACACAATTCTGGAAGCCGGTGACTAACTGATCATAAGTTGACCACCCTTTCAAAATCGCACGGACGGAGAGTAAGGTTAATCCCGCTGCTGCCACTCGACACACTGTCTTCATGTTCAGTACTAAAAAATAGCACTAAATTAAATTTTGAATGTTGATATTTAAAATCATTTTTGGTGGTAGTCTAGCGAAGATCATTGTAAACAAGTTGGAAAAGAACCGTGAGAGGTGCGTGACTATGATTGTCCAACATCGTGGGATTTTGTTTTGCATTGTTTGAATCTGCTGACTTTTTCATTTTTGCGGTTGACGAGAAAACATACCGTCCCAGACAACGTGATCACACGGTTAAACCAAATTAATCGCAGTCCGATGCAAATTATGTCCGAATAAGTGTCTGTCTTTCTATGTTTTCTAAGAAGTAGACTATCCGAACTTGGTTTACCTATGGTTAAATGTTTGAGGAATATGACAGTACAATCTTGGAAATCTCGCTCGAATGGTATTCTTCAGCTTTCAGCGAGCATTTCAGCCAGGTGATCCGCATGGACCAATCGGAAGCGAGGAAATAAACTTACTGGATTATAACCGTCTCACAACAACTTTGCACCAGAAGAAAAACATCTATCAGTAAAATGCTTCTTTCACATCATACCTAACTTTAAGGTAGGCAATAAACATCTACTGTTTACCGATTGACGCTCCAGAAAAAACCTTAAATTATAACTTAATCGTATTGACAATTTCCTCGCTGGCGAAGTTTGGGGGCACGACTCGGATTCATCGAAGAAATTGGAAGCAACTTCGACCATATAACGCACCGACACGAGCATGTTAACGAGTACGCAAGATACCCACACTTTCTCATATCTCCGTAAAATAGTTTTATAGTAGATCGTCAGTATGCATTAATTAGTTTAGAGTGCTTCCGATCTTTGGTTTGTTTACGGAGTTTGAAACTCTTCCCTACTCATGCTCAACACTTAAATCCCACCAATTTTAACTCACCTCCGATTGCTCTTCCACCAACAACTCTGGCTGCTGCAACAATGCTACCGGCATACGCTTAAATTGCAAGATTCAATGACAAATTAGGCAGAAGAATTACAATAACCTGACAGAATTGGATTTAAATGTTGAGTTCTGATCCGGTGATATATGGCATATTATGCTCACTCGATGGACATTATTTGAGCAAAGAGTCTTAAATACTTTCCCGCAAAAAAATGCGGTTAAATAAGAATTAAACAGGACCAAAATATTGTTACCTTTCCTTCTTTCAAATTCATCTTCATCAATTCGTCGCGTCTCGAAATCTTGAACTTCCTTCACCAGATCTCGCCTCTGAATTCTCGATAAAATCTCTTTCAAGAACTTAAGACGACCAAACTCAAAAAGTTCTCGGCCTTCAAGTTTTTCAAACAAAATTCGAGCAGTTTGAGAGTTTCTTTCATTTTCCTCCAACGTTACCCTCTCGGTGCAGACAGCAATGAGCTGCTGCAGTTGATTGCTTTCGTCGAGAGCGCGGCTGATCTGTTCAAGCAATTCTTGATATTCTTTCCTTTTGTCCTCAAACTTTCTCACTTTATCAAACAACGGCCATTCTCCGACCGCTTTTAGGAGCTCTTTCCATAGCTCAACGTGATCAATGGCCAATTTATTTCGATCCTCTAGCTCTCGAAAGAGCGAAAGTGCATCGGGAATGTCTTCAGGTCTTGACGCCACACGCCCTCTACACATTAAGAGTAGGTGTTCATGTTGGTTCAGTTGATCGAGTCGTTGGCTTATCTCAAAAAGAAGGTGATTATATTCTACGTAAGACATTTCAACTGTCGTTGCTATGCATCTAAAATACTAGCATTTCGATCGAGCGCAGTTCGGGTTTTGGCATTTCATGTTAACTCACAATATGGCGGAAGAGGTTTCGTTCCATGTCACTCGCAGTTTTATTTAATGCGGCTCTAAGAATAACAGCAAATTGTTTTCACGGTTATAACTTTTTGAAAGTTGTCATGGAGACGTGGGAATAAAATGGCGCGATTTTACTGAGGCAAATCATTCTAAGCTGACATCGCTGCTGACATTCGTGCGTTCTTCAATACACTTCTTATAATTTACACCAATTTTCTTTGCGTGTATTTCGATTTGATTGTAGGTGGTACATAATATATTTACAGTTTTATCCAATACAGCAGTCAGTTTTCCTACTTTACAAGGAGTGATTCACTGTCTTGATTGTCTACAATTTGGAAAATAGGTAATAGGGAAAACGTGGCTATGTTTACACTCGACCGGATATACGTCACACGCCATCACATTGATCCACAGATGGATCTTGGATCGGACTTGGGACTGTGAAGTGCTTACTCCTTTCATGAAGTCGTCTTTTGAGAATTACTAAGAATTACTTTAAATCGCTTAGCATACAATAACTGGTGTAAAATATATCGTGCTTTTGATCAAAATAAATTTATGATTCATTCATAAATAAATAAATAAATAAATGGTTTAATTCGAAGAAATGCTGAGAAAATCTTAACGCGGGAAAGAGTCAACTGAAAACTCTTTATCGGAACATGGCTCTGATTTGCATTGAACGATTGAAGCAAAACTCTTCGTAAAGTTGAATTTTAATTAACCTATGAAATCACTGAGGTGTTTTAGATTTGTAAACGGTGTCCCATGCATTATCACTTGGACTGCTAAGTTGAAGGAACAGTATATGTGTTAACTGTAAGTGTATGTCAATATCAGATCAATCAAAAAAGAGTCTGTAAAGCACCTAAGTAATGATTTCGGAAATGAGAAGCTAGTAATAAAAGCGAAGGTAAAGGATGTGGAGTAAAGGACGACATCCACATAGTAGAAGCTTAAAAGAGCAGATTTGGACTTCTTCTCCCATATTGGTTCGTTAAGGTTAAAAGCTCTATTGGATGAATGCTGAATACTTGAATAAAAACCGAATTTCCCCTCACACCCCTCCCCCAGGAGTCTTCCTTGACCATCAAATGTGAAGAATGATCTTCCAACAGGGGTGTAATGTATTGATGGCATCTGTGGCAACACAATGTCCAATGCCTGCACTGCATCTTGAGGTATTTTGCCATTTTTTTTTCCACTCAAAAAGTTGTTAAGTTCCAATAGACTGAAGTGCTCAGCAAACTGAATTTTAACCTTGTGGGTAAATAAGAATAAGCATTAAAATATTTTTATCCATTGGTATGAGAACATGTTGCCTACAACTACAAATTATGCATTTTCAGTGGCAATCCTTACAGTGCAAATGTGACAAAAACTGTTACAATAATATCTTTATAAAGATCTGCAGATAGCATGACATAACTGAGTAACAGTTAAAAATTGCAGACTACTTAAAGTTTATTTCTAAACTGATTGTTTATCATCTTTTCACAGCAAAAGAATGATTGCATTCAAAATGTGACCATCACCAAGACATTATTATTATTATTATTATTATTATTATTATTATTATTATTATCATTATTATTATTATCATTTAATTATTGTATACTATGTCTTGTATGTGACGTATATCAAAGCAAATGCTACCTCTAATCTCTACCTCCATCTTCACCTGGTAGTTTAACATCAAGTTCTGAGCCTGTAAGTCACACAAAAAAAGGAAAAACAACTCCTTAACACCAACAGGAGGTTTGTGGATTAAAATGTTGAAAGCAGTCTGGTGCTGGCTGAAATATATTTTGTGACAAAGTGTAACATGAACATGCTGGTATAAACATTGATATTTTCCCTTTTTTTAAACCATGGCCACCCTCTTTTGAAGGTAGATTTAATTGTTAACAATTAACAATTGCTTAATTAACAATTAAGCATTGCTAATAAAGTCATGTCTTCATACTTTCTTTATACAATGTTTACTCATGTGTTGCAGTCCAAATTATCATTTTTTTCAAATGAAGATAATCTGGTTTTATCAACTGAGTTGATAATGTGAATCGCCAGCATAACAAGTTTCTAAAGCTGAACTTTCTGGCATTGGCCTTTTATCACCTCTCATACAATCTCCTTTGTAAAGGATAACCCATCAATTAGGGGTGACTACATGTACATCACATTAAAATATGCTGTTCATAGGAAACTCACAGGAACAGGCAGCTTTTTCCTGCTGTACAATGCCAGGACAAATTGAAAGAGTAAATTTCATGAGGCCTTCTAGTCTAGGTTTAAAGGAGGCTCCTAAGAGTTTTTGCTGAATGTTGGCACACACACCAGTAAATTGTTTTTTTGAAAATTTTAACATTTTTACTTTTCTAGCTCATTAAAAGCCACCAAAAGGTGAGGAGCAAGGTTAGGAATATAGTTTGCTGTAATAAATACAGAGAAAATGATTTTTGTCACTAAGCTAAGGCTCCATGAAGGGAGATGTTTGCCAGCAATAATTTGGCTTTGCCTTTGATTTTTTTCAATTTTCTATTGTGAAATCTCCCAAAAATGTCACAATTTGTGTAAATTGTCCTGCTGATCAATTATAAGCCAAAAAAAATAGGGGTTACCAACATAGTTTTCTTGCTTTTTGCTATTTTGTGTTTTCTTCTTCCATCTCAAATTTGGTCCTATGAATTTTTTTATTAACAGGCACTAGCAAGGACACAAATATGTTTAATGGCCCTGCAAATCTTGAAATTTTTCCAAAGTAAAAGAAATAAATTTTACTCAAAAGATCCCTATTTTCTTTGTCACAAAACAATATGAAATGGAATAGAATTTTGCCAAGTTCAGTATCTGAGCATGCAAAGACTTTCAAACCACTACAATTGTAAAGTTTGCCACAAAAGGACACGAGTTGGTGATGGCAACTGTCAAGATAGTTTATATCCTCAACAGCATCCTCAACAGACATCAATGAACTTTTGTTCACCAACCATTCAACCAACAAGACAAGTTTATAAGAGAAAAAGATTCTACAGAGGGTTATGACATCACCCAGTGCATCATGAGCATCAAACTTTCTGGAAAGAGGTGCTTGTATAAGCTTTGGTTCGCCTTCGGATACTGACCTCCACCGTTTTCCAAGGTGGGTGTTTGCTCTTGATGAGAACATCATGAGCATTTAAGAACCAAATGTTATTCTTATTCAATGACATATAAATGAGTGGCAGGGTATTCTGCAGTTTCTCCCATTGGAATGTGTTTCTGTGTCAAATAAAACAAAATTGTAGAATTTATGATCGTCGAACTTTCCTCTCTGATAGATGGTCGCTGTGTGAATTTTGGTATTACATTTGTATATTTTTCTTGTTCTGCCTTTTAAAGTGAACAGCACAAAGTTCAGTATTTGACAATGTTATGTTGACTTCTCCCGATGTCTCGGACAAATTCAAGTTTAGTCCAACGTTACTTTCATACGTTCTTCCCCCTTTGGCCTCTTTCCTAGCTGCGCCTGAAATTTTTTGCTTGTTTAATTACGATCTTCGTTGTTTTAATTCTTCAAGTATATTTGTGCATGTGACTTTTCCCATCCATGTTGTCGTTGAAACAAATTCTTCACGACTTAAGTCCCCGGCTCAATATTGAAGCATTCTAGTGTTCTTGGGATGTATTTGTAACATAGATTTTTCTGTGAGACAACAGGACACTCGATTATCTCGAGATTGCCATGTCTTTTGTTTTTAACGTATGACCTTCTGATAGTCGTCACGAAGCAGTTTCTTTGGTGACGTTTTCAGAAAAGTTTTGACACAGGCGGACCAAGCTCACGTCTCGAGAAAAAGCAAACGATTAACTCGTGAAAGCGTCATGCGTTGTCTGACTCGATGTTACGTTATGAGAGAAACCGTTGAGAATTTAAACAAGTTATAAGGAATGGTATCGAGAACGAAATAAGGTCGATTTACAACGATAAATATTTCGAAATATGACCATTCCACTCGTAAAATCAATAGAACTTACCAACATCTTGTGTGTCCGTTGTAGTTTCTGGCGATCTCTGCCGTTTCAAGCTTGTTTTGCCATCACTGTTATTGATATTCTTGTTATAAGACGAAGACAAGGCTGGACACTCCAATTTCCACCATTGTCCACGCGGAGTTGGTTTGCGCCCCTAAAATCCTCCCCATCGGTATTTTTCTCAGCCATAGTTTACGATCTAAGATCATTGGACCCTGGGACATGCCTCAATACCAAACTACACGCGCATTTCGCTGAAAACGAGCGTTTTCTACCTGCAATTCTAAGTTCGCTAATCTCTGGCCATGATCTTGATGACCAAACTGGACAAGGACGCCGAAGACTTGGGTACGAGGTCAATTTTCTCTCTACCACGAGTGGTACGGTAGATTAAAGAAAACGGTTGAAAGAAAATTGAAATACTTACCCCATCCCCACAGCGGTACCTCGCCTTAATCTATTGTCCCGATCAACCAACCAGACAGCGAGGTGAAAAATAAAACAGATAAACAACAGACTAACCTAAATTATTTTGCGGGGTTTGCTGTGAGCACACCAGCTTGGAGGCCAGAGGCAAAGGTTCAAGACATTCCTCTGAAGAAACTTATGTGAGATTAGAAATGGCATCGAATAACCCAGGTTTCTTTGGTTTTATTTTGTGAAATCGGCAGCAATATTTTGTATGTATTTTTGGATTTTTTTTCTCGTTGTAACTTACATTTACGTTAACGTTTACAGCCAATCTTAACGGTGGATCTTTTATCAAGTCGTCTAATGCTCCCACAAATACATACAGTACATGTTCGATGGAGATACTTTGGAGTATTAGTGAGAGTGGAAAAGCTTTAATTCTTGAAATATGAAAACCCTAAGGAAAATAAACTAAGGCCCCGTCTCCATCTCTGTCTCTGCCACCTGTAACTTATTTACGCTGGTTAGCATGGAATATAATAATAATTGCATTAAGTGAAGTGGTTCTTTTAAGAGAGCCCCTGCACTTATTGGAAGTAGGAAACCTAACCCCTGTTGTAGTGGTCTGGCCTTTGTTTGGAAATTAGGGGCATCTGCAAAGATTTCCTTCAAAAAATTATTAACGGCTTGATTAGTCTGGCCAAAGTCCTCCGCAAAGCATTGTAAAGCTGAATAAGCTGATGGATATGTTGCTATAGAAATTCTTCAGAAGTATTACTATTTTTATGACTAAAATTATGAATTTAGGGAACGTTGCTCGGCCTCAACTGTTTTAATTTAAAATACTGAAAATTTCAGGTTGATTTTGAAGTAACACTTCCAACTGAGAATAGTAAAGACAAGGTATTTAAGGTAAGAAATTGGAATTCAAATGAGAGTAGGTAAGTTCAAAATTTTGCTCTGCAACAACTCTTTTTAACTTGTTTTACATCATAATCACAACTTTACTATTAATACTATTACAAATTGCACTTTTTTAATAACCATTTCTCCCACTAAGAGTGCATGATCAAAATTTATTCGCCAAACAATTAGTTACATAGTTATTAAGAAATAACAGATTCTTTTACAGGTTATACTGGCATTCAGCACCCAAATCTCTGGTACTCCTCTTTTTGTGTAGGTGTCAGCTATCTTGAGTGAAATGTCTGGTTGAACTCTTTTTCTCCCAGAAGTGACCAACAAGTTGTTTCTTTTTAAAAAATCATTACATTGTCAGGCATTTAATTTAACAGGTAATGAGAATAAAGGAAAAGATTAATGAGAGATATTGTTTCCAAGTAAGTTTGTTTACAGAATTCTCAGAGGTACATGTAACAATGAGTTTAGGTTTAAAAAACTTACACAGACTGTAATTTCATACTCCAACATAGACTGATCAGTTACTTGTTTAAAAGCCACAAATAACTGACAACCCCAAATGAAGATATTATTATTATTAGACCATTAGTAGTGCACTCATTGGCTCGATTAGTTCTTGCGCATGCCTGCATACTTCCAACAGTATTTTGTCACAGTGCACTTGCAGGGGAGGATTTAAAGCTGTAGTAAAAGAACAGCTCCCTTCTATTCTACCAAGCTACAACATGTTTCGATTTTGATTAAGGTGACTGTTAAATGGGTAGCACAAGTCAGCTTATTTTCACTGGAGCAAGCATTAGAAGGAAAACACAATCAAATCCCTTTTGAGACCATCCAGGCTCTTGATGTGGTGTTAAGACATTTGCCATCCATGAAGTATATACCTGTTGGAAGATCTTTCTTCCCTCCTCCAGAAGGTCATTACCTTCCCCTGGAGAGTGGACATGCCAGTGAATTTTGGTTTGGCTTTCATGAGAGTGTGTCCAACCATCACAGGGGAAGGTGATGCTTAACATTTATGGTTACTGTAAAAATGACTACTTAACTTTAGAAAAATATTTGTTAAAATATATTGTATACATACTGCTAGTACTATATCTTGAAATCAAGGGAGAATAATTTGAGGAAATTATACACAGAAGGTTATAGGACATGAAAATTATGTGTCTATAATTTTCTGTTGATAATTTCTGCTGTGTTGTCTACAATTCCTAAGGTGATGGCTAAGGGGAATTTGTTTAACAATCAAGAACTTCTTTAGGTGGTGATCATTTCCTTTTTTCTTGTGACAACAATGTGTGATTCAGGGGTGATATTGTAAGGAGAAATTTGATGCTGGTCACTCTAAGGAATCAAAGGTTTGAAGGGTAACATAAACAGTATAGCCTACACTAACGGTAGAGTATGAATGTACCTAAAGATTTGTCTGAGGTCTTTATTTATCAAGATAGCTAGATACTAGATAACTAAAACTCTGACAATGTTACCGAGAAATTACTTGATCACAGTTTCAGCCACAGCATTCTATAAATGCCAGCCAGTTGTAGAGTTCATGTGTGAAGTCCTTCACAGACAATAACAGGATCTTCAAAAGATGAAACCATTGTTTGATACAAAAAGACTGAAATTCACCCAAGAGATAAAAGGTATGGAGCAAGTTATAGTGTGCATATGAGTGGGTGATGGATATGTGTCGGTTGGGAGAAATAATTGAAGAAGAGATTCACAGTGTTATCTTACTCTATTTTTCAATAATATTAATATTATTGAAAATAATTTGAAAACATAACTTATCTACATGATTGATATTCATAGATTTTTAGCAAATTTTGTTTTGGTTGTTGTTATGGTTGTTTTCTTGTTGTTTTTTACTGTTATTATGCTACGATAAAGAAATGCCTTTTTAAATGCACTTAATATGATTATACATCATAGGTTCCATCAAATTTTAAAGGTAAATGTACTTGTAGTTCAACTAGCTATTTTTTATTAGTTCAATCCAGTATATTTTAGCTATAATCCCAAAATGCTATCTCTTGTGAACACTGAGATGTCATCTTGTCCAGTTAATGAAGTTTCAAAATGTCTAGACACGTTTTAATTGATAATGTTATTCCTTAGGTGATTCAAATTGGTTTATATTTGTCTGAATGTTCTTGCACATGTGGGACAGAGGTTTTCATGACATGCTAATAGTCTTGTAAATGTTATTTCCAAATATATATATATATTGATATTTCATTACCAGGACTGAAGGTAGAGATTACACACTGTGGATCAATGAATAGAAAATATCGTGTTATAATATAACAAAATTAGCGGCTCAAACTTTGAAATTTCCTCTAAAACAATTGGAAACAGGTCAACCCTGTGAGATCACACTCATAGCTTTTTATGGTTTAATATTCAACTATTGTTCATTTTCTAGTGTTTTAACGTCTGGTTTTCGAAATACTTCCTACGTCGTCGTTTGAGAATTTCATCTGTGTGCGAAAACGGAAACAGTCGAAACGAAACAATTAAAGCTCTAAAATTTCGTTCAGGGCGTCTAAAGTGTCTCTCCAAAGAACAAGTCACAATTGCCCGGCTTGGTCTCAACCCAGACTTTTTAATAAATATTCTAGCGTACCAAACTTTGTGTCACTTATCTTCCCATCTGCAAAGGTATATGTACGTTCCTTTGTTTAATCTTCGTTTTATTTCTTTGTTCGTGTGTTTGGGTAGATACCCTCATCTGCCCTGTCTTCAAGTCGGACAAGAACAGAAACACACCTACCTTCCCATCGAAATTTGTAACCTTGTGGCAGGTCAGCGCTGCATCAAGAAGTTGATGCTCCGCAGAGTAAACCTGGTTAGGAATACCACGGATTGACATTCATATCTGATTAGCGAATTTTTCTGATTTTTCAGGACAGCCTTTCCCCAATGCGAGTCATGTGATGTTGTTAATCAATATGTACGTACGCTCGTGGTGCAAAGTAGATGGCAGAATGATATGAAGCGTAATAAAATATTGCAGGAGGTATTGCGTTCTACATGGTTTGTTTACACTGAAAAAATGCTGTTGCGAGCCATACTGAAAGAAAAAAAGTATATTACCTTTACAAAGGTTAGACCCCAGCTTTCTGGATTTGTATTCCGGCATTTCTATTCTGTGAAGCTCCTTATAGACAACGACATGTTTTTAATTTCCGCTCTCTTTAGGTCAGGAAAGCTGATTTCAGCAATGACCAATGCGTCAAAGATTTTGGAATCTCAATTAACGACAAAATGGTGGACCTTCATGGGCGGGTACTTCAGGCCCCAAAGCTTCAGGACGGTGGGAAAGTAACTGTATACACGTGATTCTTTTTTTAGAGTTAGATCCGGTTTGGAGATGTTGAAATGCTTTTAAAAAGCAGCTTTCGCCCTCGAGTAAAGAAAATAACCGAATGGGTGAAAGTGATCGAGGATGGAAAAGAATAGAGAAGAATTAAAAAGGTCCAGGGTGAACTCGAGCCAAGGGGCCCATTCAGCTGGAACTTATCCCGGTTCCTTTAACATGAAGCGACTAGGAGCAGTGCTACTACCCCTAGTATTTCATCAGGCTTTCCTTACAATTCGCCGGTATCCATTTATACTCCTGGGTAAAGAGATACGATGTGAAAGTAAAAAATATTCATCCCAAGAATACAAGACAATGACCCAGCCAGGTTTTGAATCTCTGACCACAAGGCTACCGCGCTCCCACTTTCCTCATATCTCATGCTCTTTCCAGGAGCATGGGATATGAGGGGGAAGCAACTACTTCACGGCATTGAGATAATAGTCTGGGCCATCGCTTGCTTTGCAGAACCACGAGAAGTCAACGACAGAGCATTGAAGAGCTTCGCCCATCGGCTGATGAAGATTAGTGGCGAGACTGGAACGTCCTTATATGGTGAGTTAAAGAAGAAAAGGAAGGAGAGGCGACAAATTCACAGTGCGAGTATTTTTCAATACTGTCTGACTGACCGGCTGACAGACTGACCGGTTCACTGACTGTCTGACTAACTGACAGACTGACTGACAGACTGACTCACTGATTGACGCACTGAATGTTTTGACTTTGATCCTTTATAGATTATAGATTCTCAATGTTGTATTGTTCACATTTCTCTTATAGCTGAAGTCAAACGAGTCGGTGCTACAATGCTGGGAATCGCTACTCAGTGTGTGCAAGCTAAGAACCTCACCAAGTTCCAGGCTCAAACACTGTCAAATTTGTGCCTAAAGATAAATGCCAAGCTCGGAGGCCGGAATAAACAATATTTTGGCCCCAGATGTTCGGTAAGATTGATGTACTTAGTGGTACGTACGGGGGCAGCGGAGGGGGGAGGGATGGGGATACGCCAGGCTTGGAACGGATGGGAGAAGTTTGGGTTGTTGAGAGAAATCTGCGAGAAAACGATTTTTTTGCACGTCTGTTATTCTTTACTAGTTCATGTACGCATATGCTCGGCAAGTTATGTCCAGTTATCTTGGAATGTTTCTATTCTTTTGTCGTGTCACGATTAGACTTACCAGATCCCTCAGACGGCTCTGTAATATTCTTATATTTTCTCACTCGTTGGATATCAATTTTCTATAGTCCCTCGTTTATACTTTGTTGGTGACGACTGATCCCCCACTCCGTTCCCCCTCAAAATTTCCGTACCCTCCCTTTCCCCCAGCTGATAAATTACGACTGGTTCTTAAATATTTGAATCTATGTTTACAAACTTCCTGTGTTTCGTGAACCTGTGATATTTCTTGGAGCTGATGTAACTCACCCTGCAGCTGGGGATGAAAAACGACCATCAATTGCTGCTGTAAGTTGAACATTGTTTTATTCGGTATCTCTCCTGTTCTGTTTGTTTCGTAGTTTTTGTTGTTGTTGTTATTTTTACGTGTCCTTTTCTCTCTCCAATATTGTCATGGTGAAGCCCGTGGAATTTGTTGCAAGAACTTTCCCCAATAAAACCCCTCTTGAAGCGTGCATTTGTACAAATGCACTCAGCGATATGAATTTACTTTGACTTGAAAACAAATGAATTGTAAATGAAAAACCTAAAGATAACTTTTTGTGTTTGTGGGTTGTCGGCAGTATGGATGCTCATCCCAGCCGGTACTGTGCGTCAGTTCGAGTTCAGACACATCGACAGGTACGATAGTCGCGCGAGAATGCAGTCGAAGTCGCACTCCATGAGCTTTTGAAGATAACATTTTGTTATTCCTACTCTCACGTGATCTTAGACTCCGCTCAATGATTTATTTTACAGGAAGTTCTTGCCGAATTAGCGGCCATGGTCCGCGAGCTATTGATTCAGTTTTATCGTTCGACGAGACACAAGCCAGTCAGGATCATTTTCTACCGTGGTGGGGTCAGTGAAGGCTAGTTTAGACAGGTGAGGTAGTTATAGTAGTTACATGGGTTCATGGGTGAATATGATTTGCTGCCTATTCCTGCCGAATATTTTTCCGTTTTACGTTGTTTAAACTGAAGAGTATTGCTGCTCCTTTTTTATTCTAGATAAGATAGTAATACTTTGAAACTTGTGTCTTTGCCAAGAACATTGCATACAATAACACATGCAGGAAGACCAGTCAGTGTTCAATAGTGTACGAAGTTCTTCGCGAACTTTTAGGACTAAAATTGTTATGACCCTAAATTTGTCACTAGGTGTTGTGTCACGAACTAAAAGTCATCCGTGAAGCTTGCATCAAGCTGGAAGTTGGTTACCAGCCGGGCATCACTTTCATTGTTGTGCAGAAAAGACATCACACCAGATTTTTCTGTCAGGATAAAGAGGACATGGTATGGGTTATGAAACTGGCTCGCCATGTTTTACTTCTTCTTCAATATCTTTTTGTAAATTTTAGACGAAAATGTCTCGAGAGCGTATTTATCTTCTTAGGTACATAAATATAATTTTGGGGAGGAAAGTAGTGGAAAACACAACGTTTTCCTGGAGGTTTAGTTAAAGCACTAGCCCCAGTTTCCCCCGCACGCAGGCCTTCACTCATCAATGTTCTGTGAACAAACCACTCGTGTGACTATGCGCGCGGGAATGCGCAGATTTTTATTTCTCTCAACTCAAGAGAAAGGCAGGAAAGTGTTTCTTAATCCCTTTCAGCCTAATACCAGTCTTCATATTCTCCGTTCTGTTCTCTTTACATTTCCTAAGGTAATGACATGGCGAATTTTTCCAAAAGTTAAGAGCTTCTTCAGCTAATGATCAATTCCCTTATTCTCCTCAGGGATGATATTGTAAGGAGAAATTAGATGCTTGTCATTCTTTGGGGTCAGAGTGTTGAAAGGGAAAAAACGGATCATCAATGCGTCCTTACTCCTATTGCTGAATTTGGCGGATTCCGCTTCATTTAGGTTTTCACACATTTAATATTTGTTTGTTGTGGTTGGTTTTAGTGTGGAATTAGTCAAAACGTGCCCCCCGGAACCACAGTTGATGTTGGTATAACTCACCCCACTGAGTTTGACTTCTACCTCTGCAGTCATGCTGGAATTCAGGTAAGGCTTTGTCACTCTCTAATTCTCAGGGCTGAGTAACATAAAACCTCTCCCCAAATTTTTGTTAAACATAAAGCAAACAGTTGGTGAGAATACTTACACATTGTATCAGTTGGTCCTGATGTGAACTTGATGGAACACTAGATTCTCTTGGCAAATGTACAATGGAGTTTGAATCAGCTGGTAGGGAGAATCAACAATCACATCTTGGGAATTTACTACGTACCTAGATGCCTCGCGGAAATCGAGGATTTATTGGTGTCTGGGAGAACCGAATGATTTTAAAAAGGGATCAGAAGAAGAATTTAAATTCCGATCGTTCTTCGAGAGTTTTCTGACCTCTCCTCCCTTTAGCGGGAGGATTTCTAAGCTCCTTAGCACGCCCAACTCATGCCATTTGTATTTCGTGGCCTTTCTAATCAAAAGCAAAAGTCTAGATACAACACCGGGTTACACAGCTGCCCAACTTAATGCTGCTTTTCGTAGCGTGAAGCGATCCGTAGTATCACCACCCCCTGGCTTGTTTGGTTGTGTTTAGAATAAAGACAAGACGCTAATGAACCCGCCCATTCCTCTTGCAGGGCACCAGCCGACCTTCGCATTATCACGTCCTGTGGGACGACAATAATTTCAAAGCAGACGAGATCCAGGCCCTCACATATCAGTTGTGTCATACGTACGTCAGGTGCACACGAGCAGTATCCATACCAGCCCCCGCGTATTATGCGCATTTGGTAGCATTCAGAGCGCGATTTCATTTGATAGAAAGAGAACGGGCAAGGTGAGATATTGTGCACGGTAGACGAAGAGTGTCCCCAGTCATGAAAGATGGTTAAATTCCACATAACCTAATAAACTTTACTGGCCAAGGCATAAATATGACAGATGATTGGAAATTTGGGAATTTTTTTAACCATAAAAGTGAGATCAGAAAATATTATCACATTCCCGGGCAGGGAAATTGAACCTGGTGGAATTTGACTCATTGACTTCCGGATAAGAGCTGCAGAAGCTTTGCGAGCAAAAAGTTTTAGTTCCTGGAGAGACCCATGAAATCTGAAATCGTAGGGCAGGGGATACAGGGGGAGTTATCTACGGTTTAGGGGATAGGCGGAGGAGGGGGACGAGGCCCAAGGGACGGGTAAATTAAGGGCTTGATTGTTGAAGGATGATTGAGGTCCTTTTGGTAAAGGGGGTTGAAATCCAAGGGGTAGGGATATTTGAGAGCCGAGGGGTAAAGGACTCCAAGCTTAGCTACCTGGAGGAAGGTGAGTTTAAATTCTAATTCTTTCTGTTACACCTGATATTAGTGAAACTATTTTTGCAATTTTTTTCATTCAGCCCTGAGAATGGTTCGTCTTGCAGCGGTAGTCATGGAGAGGATAGAAGCCCGCAGATTTTGGCAAAAGCTGTCCAAGTTCACCCTGAGATGTTAAAAGGAATGTACTTCGCTTGAAGACACTTTGTAAAGAGTAACGTAATTAGTTACCGACTAATGTAATACTTTAAGAAAACACAGGATATTTATCTTTTGTCTTACAAAAGTCAACCATTTCTTAAGAGATACTTTCAGCACGAGGAGATAAAATTCGTATCCCCAAGCGGCCATGTAATGTTCTGTTTATTTTATAGATGCTGATGAAATTCCTACATAATTTCAAAAGAACCAGCCGCGTGCCTGAACGGGAAACTCTCTTGTAATTGGCTAATCATGTTAGTAACCATGGCGACATCAATATCCTCGCACGTGAAAAATAAAAATAGTATCTTCACTGCGCGCGATGAAGATATGATTTTTTAGTAAAAGGGAAAATCCTGGTATTTCATCAGTATCTATGTAATAAACACCTTTATCACGCAGCGCCATCTTGGATTGCGTGGCGCACCGAATCGAGGCTGGACGGGCATAAGATATAGGCTTGTGTTACGTTACAGTGTTTTTAGTTAAGTTTACAAGCAAGCATGGCCCACGATCTTAAACGAAATCCAGAAAAATACACGAAATATCGCCGTCAATTTCACAAAGTAAGACCGAAGAAACCTCGATGCCATTTCCGATCTCACATAAGTTTCTCCTGTTATGCTACACTGTGGCCGTCAAAACCGTTCAGAAAACGTCACTAATGTAACTTTTTCATGACGAAGATCGCTGATCGAGTTCTTAAGCGTTCACAAAACAGAAAACAGTGCCTTAGATTCGATTTACTCTGTGCCCACTCTGATTGCGTTGCATCGTGGTAGCGTTATTTTCAATATGGAGATGAAAATGATAGAAATCGGCAGATTTTGACCGAACATTCCGTAAAAGCTGATCGAACATTCGAAACATGAAACCATACACCTTTATGCAGCGACTAAAGACAGGAATGGCTCCGGGATGTAATTGGACGATAAAAATACTAACTGTTAATAGATTATGTCTTAACTACTTGCTCGTGAGTATTGTTTGGAAATCGTTTGATAAAATCTGAAATAAAGTAGATCTCAAGGATTAAATGACAGAGTCAGGAAACTAAAAAATAAAAACATATTAAACTATAAAATGATTCAAACTCTTTTGGTTTCCGAGAAAAATATTGCTCTAAGGCCTTTATAAAGCTTAGTACTGATGTCATTTGTCGTATAGTGATAAGTAAACTGTTTCATAGTTGACATGTGGTAGCATTGAAAGTTTTACCGCCATCTAATTTACGTTTAAACTTTGGGCAAACTAAGTTATAGTTTGCATATCTAGTGTTGCGAGAGTGAAGATTACTAATACGTATTAAAAGGCGAGTAATATATGCAGGCATTTCTCCTCGTGGTCTCTCAAATGCAATTAGATATATGGAAATTTTTAGCCTCTTCGTATAAAGATAACCAACTTAAATCATCAAATAATCTGACAGAAGAAGCCTTAGAGCTAGCATCCGTAATAAATCTAGCTGCATGACTTTCTTGTCTTAGTTTTCATCGGCGCTGATCAAAAATTCAAGACATAAAAAAGTGCAAACCCAAGCTATTCTTTAATTTTTTATCTCTGACTTCAATTCACAGAACATTTCTTAATCATGGTACCACGAGATTGACAACAAATAACACTGAATAATACAGTAGGTAAGCTTTGTGATATTTCATTTTGATAAACTTCAACATGAAGCAAGTTTAATTTATTGATGAATTGATTCACAATAAAATTAACAGCATCCCATTCGTAGACTTTTCATATAGTGTTAAAGAAATGTATCAAAGAAAAGCCCTTACGTCGTTTAAAGCCTTGCTCAATAAAGCGAACTGAACCCCGAATTCTTGGATCGCTTCTAACGATCGTGTTTCCTTTCGGAAATCCAGAATAAATGTAGCGGTAAATTTTCACAAATACGTGGAATGAAACAAAGAAACGGGCCTGGTTATCCTGGAAATGAGTTCTGAAATTATTCCAAACAGCATTATCTCGTTTATAAGTGCATCATTTACGCAAATCGCAGCGAAATTACGTCCTGAACTTGTTGGGGAGAACAGCAACCCTAATACCGGAAGTCGAAATAGAGTCGTGTCCAGATTATCCACGCGCTTTCCCGTTCTGAATTGACGTTCCTATCCTCTTGCTAAATCACTCAATTTGCAGAAACGAAAATCCTCAACGAGAAAAGTAATTGGAAAGTTCGAGTTTTGAAGGTTTTCACACTCAGTTAGATTGCAAGCTTACTTACGGTATTAAAAATCAAACACAGCTAACACTCGTGTAGTATATATAGTTTCGTTTCCAAAAACAAAACAGAAAAAAAACAGGAATGATGAAAAATATAGCCAAACTGGCATAACAGTGGAAATTCATAGTAATCTTGACGGTGTCAGAGCGACCGCGATCTTGCTTAGGTCCTACGCGGCTAGCTCATCATGGCTTTATTTTTGTGCTCTGTTCTGTTGTAAAGCACTTAGGAAGTGGCTAAGTGGAGAGAAATACTCGAATACGTTTCGTGTTTCTCCCTACTCTTCTTTCGCGCTCTAACCGTTTCCTGTGTGCTTTACAACAGAGCAGAACACAGTCAAGGCTTCTCTATTTGTTAAATGGAATTTTCATTATAAGGTTCCAGGGTGCTAAAGTTTGGAATGATATAAGTGGTGACATAAAGCTTCTCTCTTTCAAACGTTTTAATACGAAGTTTAAGTCAATTCTTATTGCTAAATATCAATTGTAGATATGCCAAGAGTATATTTTTTGTGGCTTTCCGATGTTAAATACTGACATAGCTTTCATTTGTTGTCTTTCCTGTGGTCACACAACTTTTTAAAAATATACTCACCTGTAGAGAGTCGTCCACTAAAAATGCAACTTAGTAGTTAGGCATACTAAAAGTATATTTTTGTAGAGGTAAATGAATCGTACGTCATATATTAGTCAGAATTTTATTAGCTCATCAGTTCATGAAAATGGAAGTAGCTGTAAGAAAATGTTCAAAAACAAAATCAAACGAATTAAAAGAAGTGTGCAAAGCGTGTCGGTCATGAATGTTATTTGTGTCGTGGTTCAACTTCAGTCTCATCGAAAAAACATTAAATTTAATGAGACTTTCAACTGAACGTGCTGCGAGTGACGAGCGTGGGTGATGTCCAGAGTAGAGCCTTTTCATCTTTGGACTTTTGTGGTTTCTTATCTTGCGGCATAGTGGTAAGAGTGTTTTTTGTGCGTGGTAACCACTCACCTTTCACCTTTGTGACTTAACACAAACTACAGTTCACTTACATTGCAATATACCTAAAACTGTCATTCGCTATCATGTTTTCAATGCTAGGCATATTTTTGATGATCTTCATTGTAGAGTTTTAGCCCCTTCACCAGGAATGCTGACTAATTCATTTTTCCCCTCCCACTATGATATCAATACAAAGGTAAGCTCATTGGTGACGAGAATAAAGAAAAGGGATGTTGTCTGATCAACTCCCCAATTCTCAGAGTTAACATATCTATGTCAATCAGCAAAGAAAATCACTGTTTGAGAAATGTAGGGAGGAAATGGGTAAGATAAACAGAAGATTCCTCTAATATTTGTGGTTCTGAAGCAACTCTAATAAAATATATTTTTAGTAGCCGGAGTGTATGTTTAAATAAACTCATTTAATTTGACCTTTTCTTCCGCTCAGACTGGCAGAGAGCTAGAGAGGTGCTATGTAAACATGCCACCCATCTCGTGTTGCTCAGTCAAATGTTTATATTTGAACTGCGCATTTTCAACGAGATGAACTATTTAAAGGAATGACATCCTAAGTTCGCGACCAACAGATACATTTTTGAAGCTTATCTTTTTGGGTCATTGCAATCAAAAGGATTTTATCGTCGAAAAAAGATCAACTTTTTCATGAATAATCCCAGCTCTTCTGGACTTTTCCTAAAGTTAAATACTTATATACAAATTTATTGATCTGACAGTAAAAGGCGCTTGTTTCCCTCTTAAAAGATTGAGTATTGAAAGTAATCACGTTTTACGATTAATTATCTCAAAGGTCACTTTAATGAAAAGGCTTTACAAAATAAAAGCGCAACAATTTCTTGGGAATTTATATTTGTGTTCCTTGAACGACTAAGTAAATACTGTTTAAACCTCGACTTGACTTTATCCTTGAAATTTTTGATATTTTTCCTGAGGAGATTTTAAAAAATTTCTTGTCATTATCATGATTACAATATTGTTTCAAACCTTATCAGTAGTCCAAGAGTATATTTACACCTGGAGAGAATTTAACTTGAATAATTACATGCTTGAATGTTCAGATTATTTCCTGAAGCAGTGATGCCTCTAAAAGTATTACTGGTACTTCAGTAAATTGACTGCCTTAGCTGTCAATAAGGCCGTGAGCCATGCGTTTCTGACTTCTGAAGACGAGAATCTCAACATTCTAATACTCCCATCAACCTGGGAAATCTTAATGCATATAGAGTTCTGAACAGTCAAAGACGTGACATTGGACATCATTATGACCTCGGAGAACACCAACACTTCTTCCCTCTTCTCATAACAATATAGCTTATCTTCCAACAGCACAAAGCGTCTCCTATGCCAACTTGGTCTTCTTCTGAACACAGCGCACTCTTTTAGCCGGCAAAAATCTCCTTCTTGAGACGATACCAAACTACCGAAGTTGTTGTTTATAAAACGATAAGATGGAGGCGAATACGGAAGGTAGCTCTTTCCTTTTGTTAGTTTTTTCTTCTGCTTCGGCAAAGGCTCTTTCCAGAATTTCGGATTTACCTGCCAAAGGTAGGTTTCACTGCGTGTCTTGTAAAGCTTCTCCATAACTGATAAATAAAATTTTGCGGGTTGAGGTGTACTATGTCGAGGTAATTTACCTTTTTAAGATTTAAGCGATATCCAAACAAATGAACAGAAAGACGCACCGAAGTTAAATTTTTAAACGACCCAACCCACTTTAATTTGTCTCGCAGAGAATTAGCGGAAACCCCTTAGGCACGTACTTAAAAACCGTTTAAACACTCTCTACTTCTTTCTACTATCACGTTACGCGGGTTACGTGTTTTTGCGTGGTTCCAGAATTTTCCGCGAACGTCAATTTTTCATATTATTGACCGATTTTTGAAGTTGACCTGACCTTCAGTCAACGTAAATACTATTTCTTATCATTGTGAAGATTCTTGACTAAATCTGATGTTGAAAATCTTGATTAGATAACGATTGAATCTTGACCAAATTGCAGCTTCTTTATCTCCGGAGAGCTATGTGTTCTTTTTTCTGGTCGTCAAGTACTGAGAGAATTTCTTCGTCAGTTGGGCGAAGACAGTGTAAATAATCTGGCGGTCATCGCGATTTGGTGAACAATACTATACGCTGCTTCGTTGTTTTCCTATTAACGTACGCTTGTGAGATTTCAAAGGCAAACAGATTACCTCAGAAACCTCGTCACGCAACTTTGGAAAGTAAACAGTTTTAAGAGTAAACGGTTACGGAACACGTGCAGTCATGTCGTTGAATTTCTTCAGTAATTGAATCTACTGGAACTTTCATGGAATTCCTACTGTCCCTTTGCAAGCCACATCATAAAAAACTTGGACAGAAAGACTTCTCGTTCAAAGAGCTACAACTTTCCAGTGGGAAAGTTCGTTACTTAGCCGATAGTATCTCTGTTTTAGGCATGTGTGAGATGAAACTTTATTGATATTTCCGTCGTCAATTCTTCTCAAATTGGTCAAATTGATTTTATTTTTTTCGATATACACCACTGAATCTCTTCATATTATTTCCAAAAAAATTATTTGCGTTTCGGGTCAAGTGCAGGCGACAGCAGTGACTCACCACAGGCGGCCCAAGCTCCAGCTGTGAGATGATCATCTTGCGCAATAACAGGCATGGCGGAATTATAAGAGTTTGTATGGGAATATTTACGACCGCTCTAAGGAATAAAAAAATACGTCAAATTCTCAAAAAATTACCTCACCTTACTTCCACAGCGTATTGCTTGTTATCTGACCGCTTACTTTGATGAAAAGAGCCCATTTGAGCGAGTTGTTCATTTCGAGGTTTTCAACGTACATAAGAAAAGCTTTTCTTATGTACGTTGAAAACCTCGAAATGCTATTGCACTTTTTTTCAGCTTAAAGCAATTCCTTGGCTTATCCTTCCTATCCTGCGCACAAATTTCTAAAATTAGCGACCACCCGCGATTACGTATCAAGGTGCCCTGTTATCGATAAACCATCTGATAGAATAGGGTAACTAAGTATCACCAACTGAGTTGATAACGTAAATTGGCCACCGTAATGAGTTTAAAAGCTAACGTTTCGAGCGTTAGCCCTTCGTCAGAGCTATTGAAGAAGGGCTAACGCTCGAAACGTCAGCTTTTTTACTCTTTACGGTGGCCAATTTACGTCATCAACTCAGATAGTAGTACTAGATTACCCTGTTATACTCTCCCACCAGCGCTGCTCCACAGTTTCCTATAAAGATGTACCCCCATTTATTCATTGAAAAGAATAGCCACCTTCTGCTGAACGAGGTCATCGCCTTATCTTGTTTTGAAAATAATTC